>NC_083497.1:3043433-3353829 GCF_905332965.1 Bombus pascuorum | reverse complement strand
AACATTGAACACATACTCTTAATGTCACTTAGCTTAGGTATTTCCGTAGAAGCAATTTTCATCCACCTTCGATTAATCCTCTTTTATTTACAATAATTAATATCAACTATGTATTGTATTTGTAATATATACTAACTGTATACATGCATATGATTACCTGAGATAAGATCAGAAGCGAAAATTAGATTAAAGAGCTTTATTTGAAGTGTATTTTATTGCAAGTGTCCAAATAGGTATTTATGCACGATAATATATTCGTTCTTTGGTAATGTCTTCATAATATTAGGTATGCTGCAGAGTTCTGTTTGTTTAACGCACACTTCTTTTAAGCAAGTGGAAAATTTTTGTAACGCAGATTTATGATTCGTTCGTCTTGCCTGTAGCTATTACCATCAATAAATACAATAAAATATGTCGAATGATAGATAATACGGGAAAGATGTCTGTCGATACAGTTCATTTCCGGCACTGTAAACTTTATGAATATCAACAAGGAATAAAGGTTGTTTGTTGGAATACAACGATATTTCACGCATAGGCACAGACACTCATACAGGCATTAGAACAGGACATTTACACAGGTCATACTCATTACTGTATAGAGAGTGGGGCTCAAAATATTTAAGGGATCATGGGGTCACTACCTATGTCTAGTCTGAGAGTAACTGGCCAACAATCAACAATCTCCATACGTTATTAATTATATTACTCGCTTATATACATTTGGTTCTGTAGATCTGTTTAATAAATATCACTGAATATTATTTTAATACAAACATTGTGTCTTCCATAGATTATCAATCTTAACTTTAAGATTAAATTCTAACATTGTTGAATAAAGGAAGAAACATAGAGGAATTTGTTAAATTTTTTTTACATAAACGCAGTTCCTGAGAGAATATGCAGGAGGTGATTCGGGAAATTTAAGACTGAAAACTAGCTTTGAAAACGGGCAACATTCTGAAAAGACCTTCGGCCATCAATGATGACACAATACTTGGTCGTTTTGGAGGAAGTCCCATATTTATCAACATCAAACATAATGGAAAGGTTCGATTTAGCTTAATGAAAAAATAGGACTTTTGGTGCAGGGATCGATAGATCTTTGAATTTTTCTTCGAAAAATAACAATTGTATCTATCGGATAAAGATATTATATTAAAGACACTATATTATAAGAGATTATAATGTAAGAAAAAATATTTTATTCTAGTGATATTAGACGCTATGTGTACAATACGTTATATATTATGGATAATGTTGTAATATCATAATGGATATGATATTATAATAATATGAAGGGTATATAATACTCTAGAATTATATAAGATTATATACTTTCACACATGGAAAGGTTTAAAACCATCCAACAAGCTTCCGTCTTCTTGACAACCAGCATTCTATTACGAAATGTGGAACATTATTAATCCTGCTACGGTCTCCGAATTTTTATGACCCAACCTTGTTCTCTTTTTTACCAAACGAGCAAAGACTTCCAGTGTTTTAAGAAGAACTTCAACATGCTATTATTCATGCTGCTATTATTGCTGCTTTCATATCACGGTAATCAAATTCAATTCCAGATCATAGTCATGAGTGCAAAATAAAAATTCCCAAATGTCTAGACTTAACTAAATTGACAATCTATCTTTTCGACTATTCCTATAGAACAAAATTTAAATTTTGTTTCCCATTTCAAAACATCAGTTCTGACATCCAAAATGTGGGAATTAAAACAGTAGAACAGATAAGATCTGCCGTATTTAATGGATTTGAGCGGAAGCATTTTCACCGTAACTCCACGAGCCGCTTCCAATTCGAGTCCTTTTAGTCTAGACTACAGACTGGACAAAGGGACACTTTCGATTCTACGCTCCGAGCATTGACATGCTCTTATCGATCGGCCACATATTTGGGGCCTCGTGTCTCGATTCTCTCGCTTTCACACCGTATCCGAGAACAGTCAGTGACAATGGACTCGAATTCTCGCTGCATTATCGTGCTTTCTATCACCGCGCCGCAGTCTCGTCGGGACAAAAGTCTATAATTTATTTCTATCTCTAGAGCGGTTTCTATCTCTGAGACTTTTGACAACCGTTTGAGGGATTATGTTTAACTATTTTTTAACCAAATCAAATTGTAATCTTGTTTCAAATCTCTCTTTAACGAGTTGAAAAGTAATTGTACTAATAGAGTACTGGAATATCCCTGTAGACGTTTGAAAGTCATAGAAACATTATATTTAGATAAAAATCTTAAAAATCGTATATATATAAAAAATTCTCTTCTGCATCTCCAAGAACAGATTATGGTAATAATCATTCGATAAAAACAAAGCAAAGGGAAAATTAAATCTTAATATTACGTAACACATATAAATACTCGAGACTCGTATAAAATACTGAATGACGTACTGAATCATCGAGTAAGATCTCGACTAACCGGCTTAATCAAACGATAAACCGAGATAAATCAAAGGCTGAGGAGAAATAAGTATAAACGTATTTTCTATAATAAAATAAACTCTTTATTCTTAGATTAATTTTTTTTATAATTTAATCATAGCCAAACATATATCTATGTATATATCAATATATATTGCGCGTACAATACATTCATTTAGAAGTACAAGATAATTATAAGTTATATGTACAAGCGCTTGTCGTTAATAAATACAAGACTCTGGATAACTGAAGCCGACAATAACCAATATCTCGATTGATCAAGACCGCGGAAAATTAAGACCTGATTATCCCAAGTTCTACTGTAATTCAAGTATCCTTAACATACTTTCCTCCACCAAACTCCGCACATCTTCAAGAACAACTCCTTCAAAGAGATCACTCGAACTCATTTCACATGACCAATTTTCGAAACGCTCCATCAACGCAAATCGGCCGCGCGTTTCGTTAAGACTCGTCACCTTAAACGCGTACCGTGCGGAGTACGGAGGTCTCGTTTCACGTAGCCGCGCGACCGGTGAACGCCAGAATTCATATTATATGGCGAAGCGCATCGAGTCGCCCACGCGTTCTTCTCCCTCCCTTTTTCACGAAAGGTGTCTCGCGTTACCGCTTAAATTCCAACCGGCGCGGCGCGAACGCACACCAGCACTGGGAACGTTAATGAGTAAGCGATGCTGCCGGCTCAGCATCTTTTATTCATTTCACGAAGAGAAGCGAAACATCGGCCGCCGCTTTTACGCGATGGCCTCTGCCCGCTGTTCACCTCCTATCTCTACATGTATGGCTGCCCACGTGCGCCGCGCCGGCCATATTGCATTTCCGGTTCTTGAAATGTTATAAAGTTGGCACTATCACCGTTTCCTGTCTATGATCTGTTGCTCCCACGGCGAACCTTCGCAACAAAGCGTAAACCGGTCAGTTTTTTCTCCTTCTATCGGCTTCTATAATCCCGCAATTTTTACGAATCCGACGTTTAGCGATTTCGAGATCGAGTTTGCTAGAACTGCTATGGAAGGATGCAATACCTGCTATAGTGTCCGAATGTTGTTCACTTAATCGTTCGTCGCTATCTCTACCAATTCTTGGAAATGGAATCTCGAAATGAGTTTCGAGCGTGCCGAATGAGATGAGGTGAAGATCGAAACTTGACGCCGATCCCGATGGTTTGTTTCGGGTATATATCGATTGGTACTCGAGTCCGCGATTGCACGTTTGGGTATCAGTATCTCACTCACACACGTCCTTTTTCCTTTCTTCGGTTGAATCCGCAGAAGTCACTTCTCCAAATAAGCGTCCGGATTCAATCCAACCTGCAGACGCTAATCTGATCACTTCATAATAGGTTGAATAGAGTGTATATCGGCTTAAAATTGAGTTTCGTAGTTTTTCTTACTGTTAACATGGCGATTCTGACTATCATTTTATCATATTATTACTTGTTATGAAAGATTAAAGCATTCTTTAAACTTGGAGAAAGTAGTGCAAAATAAATGGAAAACACGAATTTAGCAATACAGAATGCCAAAGCTGCGATTACACGTATCACATTTGGTCTGCAAAGACATCCTTGGAAAAAGAAGCTCAAGTTTCAAGACAGGTGATTGGGAAAAAATTGCGGCAATTTCATCTTCCATCAAACTTTCGACTCATCAGCCGCATAAAATTATTTAATCATCAGAGTCAAAGTACATTACCTTTTAATTTTAACATCCAAGCTAAATTGCACCATGGGATCAAAGTGAAAAGAACGAAAAAGTCGAGAATGACTGGCAGAAGATGGCTTCCACAAGGCAGGTTTTTGTCTTACCTCCTTGCCAATTGGAATTAAACACCCCGATAGATTCGATTACTCGAATTATACACGGATGTTTCAAGCGTGTGGAGTGGCAGGATCCATTAGCCGAACTCGAGGGGGATCATCGATTTCTCCGCCTACCTACGTGTTCCCCTATTTCACCTAAAGCGAACTGCGGCTCAATTCATTCTTCCCGTTCCAATAAACAAGCTTCGAATTGTGACAACTCCACCAGCAATTAAAGACTGACTACATACTTCAATCCATGTGGAAAACGAATGGAAGACCTTTTACAAAATTGAACGAATCACGGCTAGTCAATTCTTAATAATCGACGATCGATAGATATATACTAATGTCCAGAATATTTGAACAAACTAAAAGCACCGAGGATTAAAAAAGCAATGCATTGTTTCCACTAAAATGGAGTTTTACTACGAAAATAAAGTACACGTAAAAAGCATACAAAAAAGTATCGTTGAATGGCTGGTACGACGATTTTTACACAAAGATGTTTAACCTCTTCACCCATGTGTCTGATTTTTGGACGTTTTACAAGAAATCGGTACATCGTGTAGGAATCGTCGAGGGAAAGGCAAAAAAACTGTCTGGTTCAATCGAATACAGATGGGATAAGTCCAAGTACAAAAGCTTCTTTGTATGTTGAATTTTTATAAGAACTTTCGAGACGATGCGACCTATTGTGCGAAAATTGAGGGTTTATGTTAGACGGAAATTGCGGAGGCGGAAAGGGATAGCGAAACGAGTTTCTCGACCATAAAAATGTAAAAAAAGTTGATTCTCTGTCAACGCTAACGAAGACCTAAGGAATTATATTCGAATGCAAGAATTCTATCTCGTATATAATGATATCAAAGATCAAACGTATTTATTCCTTTTCAACTATAATTCCGTTTTTTCAATTTTTTAATTTTTCATTACAATTCTCTACTCATACTTCTTTTTACAATTACATTAATTTATTTTATATTTCTTCTTTTTTACTATAATGCTTTTAATAATAAGACGCAGGAGCTATTGACGAAAAAATAAAAATTTTTTTCTGATACTCATTATCAAAGGAGCTAATTAGAACGTCTCTGAACAACGCGATCAAAGGCGATCAATATTTAGACCGGTTTAGATCAAACAACGGACCAATATTTCCAAATAATCGGTCAACCGAGAAAGGATCTCAGCTTTCCAACCCTATTTCTCAAAAAACTAGAGGAAGGGAGAAATCCTTTCGAGACTCGACAATGGCGTCTCCACGAACCCCCGTGTGTCACTTCATATCGTACAAAGCAGTATTGACGGGATGTATAATATAGAATTTCCAGAAATCTCGATTCCTCGCGAGAAAAAAGAATCGAGATTGGGGTTCCTTAAGGGTTCGTTGCTTTTCTCGGTGAAATAAAACGGCGGATGGCTAGACTTTATCCTACGCACCACCTGCAGGGAAGTTTTCGTGAACCAGATCGACGTTACGTGAACTTTCTCACGCGTTCACGGGAAAACAGCATCTGCCTTTTGGATCAACCCTTATCGAAACTTTTAGTTCGAACATAGCGTAAATGAAATTAAAACGCTGACGAATCCAAATATACACTGACAATAAGAATCAAAAGTGAATAGGTATATATGTACATTGTACATATTACAAAACTAAATTCGTATAATATTGATTTATCTACAAACTCTTAGCTATATAAAAGTTTCCTATATACAACATAGAGATGTTCCCCTATACATAGGCAATTGGAGATAAAAATAAACGGACAGGTAGTGGAAATAGGTATCAATAAAGTTTCATTAAACATAGCTTGTTTATAAGAAAATGTAAATATTAATTTCGATTATTTACTAAATAATATCTATACAGGATGTTTCATAATAAGTGAGAAATGTTTAAGGAATGGATTTAATAACAATAAAAATAATTTAAAAATGTTCATATCAACATATGTCCTCTTTGATTTTGTTTACGAGATATAGCGAGCTTCTTGTCAAATCATTTCATATCTTCATAGGAGATGCTCAAAATGACTTCCTTGCATTGCACGCATGGAAACGATGTGCTCACTCTTTCAATATCCCCTGATATCCCCTGAATTTGCTGAAACCCGCGTTCACTTTTATGGTAAAGTTTTTCAACACTTTCAGTAGGTGTTGAGTATACGATAAATTTCAAGTAATCCCACAAATAAAAATCCAATCGATGCATATATTGAAGCGCAAGGAAGTTATTTTGTGCATCCCCTATAGAAACTGTCTGATGCGAAATGATTGAACAGAAAACTCGCTATATTTTGCAAACAGAATCGAATAGGATATGAACATATTTTATTGTTTTTAGATGCTGAATACGTCCTTTAAATATTGTTCACTTATTATGAAACATTCTGTACACCAATACCTAACTCCTTGTTTTTATCCAAGACTTTATTTAATATCTTTTCAATCAATTTTTCATTTATGCAATATACATGTATGTGTAAGACCTTCTGGGTAAATTTCGTGCTTTTAAGACCTATGACCACTTTTGATTCCCACACTGTTTATATTAACATACAATTCTACATTATAAGGAGAAGATAAGCAATTTTTTAGACAGTACTTTCAATCAATTTACAACCATCATATAAATTTCAAAGATTGCCAGAAATATTATCATTATACTGCAGATTTCTATGCAAATTCATATTTTTAAGAATATAATTAAAGAAATAGAATGTATAATACTTTGGATACTTAATATATTTTTTCATATTGTATGCATTTTGCACAATTTTACATTTTGAAATTTCCTGTAAATGCATAACAATCTAATTATTGTTCAGCTAAATTACTAATCACGAAAGTTATTAGGTAATCTATTAGTCGAGTTATACCTTAAATAAAAATGTTTATAATAATTAAGCTAAAAGTTGATAAAAATAAATCAGTTCCACACAGCATAATAACATTTCGAGTAACTTTCTACAGTTCGAAAATGTATACATATTTCTGAGTCACCGTGTATAACATTTATAGTTGAACGACCCTCGAGTAGCAGAGACACGAAACCACAGTTCCAAGATAAAAATGTTCGTGAATTGTCGATGGCACTCTAGGGGGATGCGTATAAAAGCGATACGAAATTCTTCCTCTTGAGCTTTCAGTTTCGCGAT
Organism: Bombus pascuorum; assembly: GCF_905332965.1. NCBI lineage: Eukaryota > Metazoa > Arthropoda > Insecta > Hymenoptera > Apidae > Bombus > Bombus pascuorum. The sequence continues at coordinate 3,346,399 of NC_083497.1, read as the reverse complement.
GTTCGTCGCGTCGCGTCGCAATAAAAATTAATCCGATCGTTAAGAACCGTCGTAACTGTCAAAATATACGACCCACTGTACCAGCTGAGTGAAATCTCCACAACATGGGACAACGCAAAGTAATTACCAGCAGTTTCAGGATCTTGGATACCGCGTATAGGGTGAAATGTGTCGATGAAACCTTCCACTTGCGCCGGTTAATGAATGAACCGAACATAAATGTCTACGGCACAGCAACCATTCCGTTCACGGTAAAAAACATCATGGAATCAGCCGAGTAATTGGTCCTTGTGTCAAGGAACATTAAAATGTTAAATTCTTCGATGTACCTTCAGGAACGATGATCGACTATTGAATTTATTCGCATTCGCGGCAACGTCTTCTTAACGGTATTTACGGGCACTATAAAACACGATTCGCTGCTGCGGTGCCTTCCGTTTTATCGTATCTGCTGGTAGATCGAGGATCTAAAGCGCTGTGAAAATTTGCGGCGTGCTTTTAATTGAGTTGAAACAAAGCTCCGTCTTCTGTGAGAACAGTTAATTGAGAATATGGAAAAAGAGAAATTCAAATAGGAATTGTCAGATACGATTGAATATAAGGAAATGGGATGTCTTGATGTTGCATAAAATAGTCACGTTTCATTGCTCAATTTACTTTCAGAAATATCAAACTTTTTGTATAGTTTGGTTCTTCCAGGAAGACAGACCGTTCTTCCTCGAATGAACTCTCGAATTAACTCGAAAGAAGCTAGTTTTATCCATAGTTCTAATCGCATGCTGGAATCAATTGTACAAAAATCTGTTATCCGAACAGGCTACTATATAAGAGATCGATCTAAAGTGATTCATATACAACGCGATTTATTCTACAAATTAGTAAGGAGCTTAGCATTGTAATCGGTCATAGCAGGGCGTAATGTCGCCGTGACGAGAACGTGTGCGTGTGATGCTAATTATCGGAACAAAACATAAAATAATTCTTTAATTGAACTTAATGCTAGCGTTATGTATATTTCGAATAACTAATTGGAATAAATATAATATATTTGTGATAATGATATTCTTCAATATTTTGAAGCATTTGAGACTTTAGAAACAAAAGTAAAATGGTATGAGACACTAAAGGAATGTAACTTTATCGAATTAAAGTTTTTAAAAATGTTGTGTGATTTCGCAAGTAAAACAGTTTCGGCCCATAAATCGTTGACCGAATCATATTTAATTTTATTATTTGTGGTTACTATCATTAATACTTATATTTTCTTTCGAAATATGTGCATGTTTGAAGATAAACAGCAAGAAAATATCTGTTGTATTATACAAAAATTCTCTTATACAAACTATACTTCATGCAAACAGACAAGATTTTTACATGATGCCACTGAAGTTAGAATTCGTTGCACCTAAACATTCTACCTTCCCTCTGCCTAAGTATAACTATAAAATCCAAATCCTATTCAGATTATTTCAAACTTAAAATTCGCAGTCGATTTAAGAACTAATATAACTTTAAGTACATTTTTATGATGGAACGTTACAGTAGTTAAAAGTTTCCATTAGACATAGGCAACGATGTATCCTCAGCCGTCAACAACAAACTCTCACGATCCGTCAATAAAATCTAGCGACATAATTCACTGATATCTTCCGCCGTGTGAACTGAAAACCGTCCTTGCCTTAAAACCTTGAATCGACCACCGACTTTGAAACACTTTTGCTACGAAATTGATACTCTGAAAGGTGGCGGTTGCAAAGGGTCACGTCTAACCGAAGAATCTTATGATTTATAGTCTGAAGGAAGGAAAGATGGAAGGAAGGATGGAAGGATGGAAGGATGGAAGGATGAAAACGAATAGGGAACATACACGCGTTTCGAACTACCATATATTTCCATCTCGTAAACCGAGAGACGCTTTAACCTGCTGTAGATCTCGATTCAGCCTGGTTACGAATTAAATCGATTTAACCCACACGTTGCCGGTTGCATGAGGCTCAAGGACCCGTGCGCGATCGTAAAAGGCTACAAAGGGAATAATAAGGCAGCGGAGGTTATAAAGGCCGTTTGCAAAAGCCGGTGTATTCGATGAAGGCTTCACACGCGCCATAAACTACCCTCCGTGCGACGAATTTGTAACATTTTATTAGCCAACCTGGCGTCGATGTCCACGACTAGTAGAGGGTTCGCTTCTGTGTGTGTGTGTGTGTGTGTGTGTAGAGCTACTTTGTCGAGGAGAGAACGTTTTAATGGCCAGACTTTGTTCTGACTGGAGGCCCTGTTAGGCGGTTATGCCCTACTGGTTACATTCATCCACGGAGATTTATGCTTGATGCCCATACGAGAGGAAGGATATAGTACCATTTTTATGATCGGTTCTGTTACAATGTTTCTTTATATCGGTTTCTCTTCGTCACAAAGACGAAAAAGATTCAAGTAAGAAGAACCTCAAATCCTTTAAAAAAAGAATCCACATGAATTCGCCTTAATGAGAGAACAAAAATATTCGTGCTTTTACTATGGGATTCGTTAGAAACTGAGATCGATGATTTTGGGATGGAATCTGAAATGATGGCGGAAAATATCACAGATAAATGTACATAGTTCGATTAGGTATTACTCCTCCTAAAAAATCGGTTTCGCTTCGGGTTTATTTCGATAAATCGCGAATATCAATTGCGATATTCGATTATTCTCAGGGACATTCGATTTTGATACCTCACTATCTGAATTAGGCAAAACGTTGTTGAATAAAATAGATCCAAACTTCTCATTGTCACAGAGAGGAAAAGGAATCGAGTAAGAAGAGCGAGAACAAGTCCTTTAAAAAGGACGAGTCGAGATGAATACGCGTTAGTGCGAGAACAAGAAATTTGTGCTTTCCATTGTGATCGATTTGTGATGGAATTTGTAACAAGTATGACGGAAATGAGGCTTTATAGGTCGCAAATGGAGGTCCATAGTTCAATTGACAGATACTATTTTCACTATTTCCTCCTTAAAAATTAAGTTCACATTTAATTTAATCCGCAATATCGGGTACACGTAGCTGCTTGATAGAACAAACGTTCTATATGAAAATGGTGAAATTACTGTGCGGAAGACTGATAAAATCGGAGTAAACGATTTGCAGAAAATTACAAAAAAATCCGCCCATTATGTGATACCAATTTCGTACTCACGACGTGAAACGAGGGGATCAGCAGCTCCGTTTATCCGGACCACCGCGTGCAACATTCCTAATTGACATTTCAGGAATGCAGGCGCCCGCTAATGAGGCTCGATCAACGTCGGAACGATTCGACAATTAAACGCTGTATTTACCTCGAGCACGGCCAACAGCCGCCATATAATATCATAATACCCATCTGCTTCTCTTTCTCTCTCTGCAAGAATCTCTACGATATTCCTCGTTGGGCTAACTAACCGAACTACAATCAGTTACGCGTCATTGCCGGTGATCCCACGCGATTCCAGTCCAGTCGATCGTTGGAAAGGAGCATGAGGGCGTGGACGAGAGTAAAGAGCGAGAGAAAGAGGAAGGAACGTGGTTAACGGCCGATTTACGTGCGATAAAGTCGTACAGTAAAGGCAAGAGAAGGGTAACTCGATATATATTTATGCTCGATCCGTTTAGGGGCAATTACGGGCTAATTCGCGCCTTCGTAAATCAGCTCTCAAACCACAAGAGGGCTCGCGTTTAGAGCAACCAGCCATTTGGTCGAGTTCGTTTTGCGCTTTCGATGTACGTGACCAGGTTGATGAGATATTACGATGATACGCCCTTGCCTGTTCTCGAAGCCCTCTTATCTGATTAACGACGCGTTTCCATCTGCGGCGACGATACGTTAACGATCGTACCTCGTACCCGGTCGCACTATAGAGATCACCGATCGATGCGACGCGACGCTTTAAAATGCCGCCGCGATTTAATGGTCGACGATCTACTTGAATTTTATAGCGTTACGGCTGAATACTCGCTGTTTCAATTATCATCAAGCGAACATATATACACGCGACAGAAGTGAAAATAGGGATCCGCTTTGGAAATTGAAGGAGAAATTAAAGGATCGTGCGAGGATGATGGGATGTTTACGTTCGTAGAAAGAAAGTGAAATTTCTTACGTCTCTGTCGAGGAATATCTTTGCTCTGTTGTTAATTTGTTGAGAACGTGCCATTCGAGGGGTCAAGCGAATATGTTGAGTTACGTAGTTAAGTAAAAGATTGATACCTATTTAGTGTATCACATATTATTCTACTTGGCTGATAGGACACTTGGATAATTGTGAAAGGTGAATTGATAATTGGAGAAATGAGTTCCATTTAATAACCGAAACAGCTTTCATTATACATATATGTGTCCAACGTGGCATCTAATCTCAACCAGAAATAAGAAAATATGTAATAAAGAAGTTTGACCAATTAACCCCTTACTTTACAACTTCTTAGTAGCTATACCACCATGTCAAATGCAACTGTTCTAATATTATAATATATATTAAATATTCTCGTAGAAATATCAAAGAAGAAGTTAATGTTAAAGTCAAGATTTATTTCTAAAATCTAGATTTTGATATTCCGAAAGCCCGAAAAAATGTTATGTTGCCTAATTGATCGCAATATGAATGAATCAGCCAACGAAAGCATTAATTAAGTCTTTTAACGATTTCAAGAACACAATGATATTCGTTTGTAAAAAGTTTTATACCCTTCAATAAACAGACCTCTCAACATACTCAACAGCCTGTCGTCAACACTTTATTTTGTGAAACAAACGAGCTCTCACACGAAGAATATCTGTTCGAAAAAAAGCTTCTCGGACATTGTCAATCCGTCACGTCACGACTTACGCGAAGCATGATTACACACACCGCCCTTCTCCAAATTTATTGAGTTCGCCATGAGCCAATCGCGATTCTTTCGCGGGTTTAACACGTGGAAAAAACCCCTAATTAACCGCAGTTTCTTCCCCGTGGAGGCCGGGCAAGAAAGCCAACGTTTAACAGGCTGGCCACACTCTTGGGCGAGCTCGTTTCGTTGCATCCTTGTTAACGTTTGCCAAAGCAGCGCGTCTCAATAAGCGGCACGGCCCGATCGTAAAGTTCGATTGCAGAAAGGAATTCTTTTTCGTGGCCAATAATTTATGATAAGCCCGCACGGCCGCGTATATAGCAACGAGAGGGCTCGTGTCAAGCCATAACCGGATATATCGACTCGGTGTAATTATTTCTTTTCAACGAGAGAAAAGGAATCTACATTCCTGATCATAATCATAAGTCACCGAATATATTGTACTATATAAAGTGTCGTACAAAGGTGTTGCAACACTCTTAAAAGCTTTTTATGTACATGTATACAAAACATTTTGCAATCTAGTTAACAATGTAACGAGATACGACATTTATTATAATAAAATTAAAAAATAATTAGTATAAAATTTGAAACGGATTTGTATATGTATATACAAGTTGCAAGATATTTATTGGAAGCATAAACTTCGCAAAGATTACCAAAGTATTTGAACGATCTACTATTCGCTTCATTAATAAATCGCAATATATAGTGGGTCCATCCTTGGCACTAATTGCATGTTTAACCCTACTGCAATCCTTAAATTTTTATATTTCAATCTTGCTTATTTTAGCAAATAAAACAGGTTAAGAATATTTTAAGAGAACGTTTAACATGACACGAAAGATTCATGTGTGCATGATGTATACCAATAACAATTTGCTCAAATTTGAGATATTTTTTAACATTAGAAAAATGTAATTGATCGAAAATGATTGAAACAACGCAGCGAGGCTAAGGCTACTATTCATGCTGTATACCAATTTTTCACTAAGTAGTTTGAATAAATGTCTTGTAACTTCTTTATTTTCAGATTCGTTTGAATTTTACTATTACAATAACGACAGTAATATACCACTACAGTGTTATCGAAGTAGATATCAAAAACTTCTGCATAATGCACACATATAACAATAAAAAAATTCTGTGACAAATATTCGAACAATTTTTTAAGTCGCTGTATGTACTTAGATTTAAAATTGTGCTGATAGATAAAAAATGTAAAGAAGATTGTAGTTGATGATACGAATTGCAATGAATTGTGACTTAACAATGATATTATAAGTCATGAGACTACATTACAGATATTTATGGATATATTATAAAATATTCAAAAATCATATGATATTTATGCACACAAAATATACAAACATAGATGATAGATATGCGTATACACGAAAAAAATATGCAATTTGTGAGTAATATATCCAATATACATTTATCATATAGATACAACGTTATTTGAACTGCTACAAAATTATATTTAGCAATTTTGTTTTAATTACCAATTTATTTATAGTGAAACTACAAAATTGATATTAAGGTAAATTTATAAGTAACTTTTCCATATTTGTAGAATTCGAAAACACACGATATATACTTATATTTGCTTCTGATACTATTGTGGTTTACACAATTACAATTTGACTATTCTTTTTTAAAACTGCATCTTGTTTTCAAGTGAATTTGTTCACCGCAACTAATGCGTGCGTTGCATAAATATATACCTAATACAGTATATTACGTATAACTATATATATACACGATACAGAGCCGTCTGTAATCACCACCAAATACGATGAGATAGATATGAAATATTTAATGAAATATATATATATTTGCATTTTAACTAATTGAAAGATAATATACGAAACATATGTAATATGCAAAATAGCACATATCAAAATACGCTTTTGCATAAACACTGGCAATCTAATAATGACACGTGTGTACAGGGTGCGCCGTTAGAATCCGGACAAAAGAAGTTTTGTGCAGAAAGTTGTTTATTTAAGTCAATACACAAAAACACATGAAAATGTTGTTATATCTCATTTAAAGGGTCCTTGCTGAGAACTTTTATTCTATGTAACCACCCTCTGCCTCTATGACCTGCTCTATTCTTGCTCTAAAGCGCGAGCACGCTGACTTCAACTGGTCGCGTTTAATTGTCGCGAATTCTGACTCGATAGCAGCTCGTAGGGAGTTGACGTTGGGGTGCCTGCATTTATTAGTTTGTCTCTCGATAACGCCCCACACGTAATAGTCCAATGGGTTTAGGTCGGGACTGTTAGGAGGCCAGAAATCTTTCGACCAAAACATGTCCACATTGTCAGAGAGCCAATTTTGAACAAGATGACTTGTGTGAGCAGGTGCGCCATCTTGTTGAAATAAATACGGCCTTCCAGAAGCCGTAATTTCCATCCACGGCTTTATTACTGTCTTCAGGACCTCCAAATAAACCTCCTTTGTGATTCTTTCGCCTTTTTGGAAGAAGTGCGGAGGCATGACGTCGCCCTCACTTGAGACAACGCTCAAAACGTGAACACTTGCTGGAAATTTGGTTTTGCCCACAACAAAATTAAATTACCGTCGATCTTGGGTAGCTAAAGAATTTTATAATTTCGACCGGCGTTCTCCCGGCGCGAAGACTTTCTATAATCGCCGCTCTTCTATCGTATTCCGGGTTTTGCTTAACGAGTTCTGTCATTTTGAGGTTATAGAAGACTTATTGACATATTTAACTAACTTCAGAGTCAATCAGCACAAACATCTGAATTCTAATATGGTGGGAACTACAAATTGAATTCTGTCCGAATTCTAACGGCGCACCCTGTATATACAAAGTGTCCAATTTTTGAACCATACCTAAATATAAATTACCTATTGGTAAATTACCCGCTATAAAAAACACGTTTAAACAAAAAGTGTTAGAGTGTTATTAATATTTCCGTAAGTAAACAAAGAGAGATTATACGAAGGTGTCATACGTTTCCTGACGTGAAATCATATAATTTCTAATGCACAGCCAATTTATACAAACTTATACCTACTTATGTCGATAAATCATTAGTTTAGTATGAGAGACTATCGTATGAAAGACGTAGGACTCTACTATTTCGAATTATGTCGACCCCGAAAGTATCCAATTTCCGTATGAACATTTGTTTTAGAGCAGCATAGATATAGAAGCTAGTTTAGCAGTATGTAATTCGCATTTATAGATTAAAATTTGTAGATTAAAATGATACATTATACATATGTTTGTAAAACAATTAAGATAATTAGTATAATTGTTAATCGCAAGTTAATGGAATATGAACGAACTAAACATAATCATGAGACAATTTTATTACACAATAATTTGAAATGATTCTAGATAAGAAATAGATGAGAAACGATATGAGAGATACAAAAGTGACAAAATCCTTAGAAAATTGTTAACAAATGACTACACATAAACATAGAAATTTGAAAACTTGTAATAAAGCATTTGAACAAAATATCTACAAATCCTGTGTATTGTTTCTTGCAATCACTTATGTCGCGTCATTCCTCCTCGCATGACTTAAAGATGATATATTTCTATACCGTTCGTTATATAAATTCTATACTGGATCAATCCAAGAACTATACGATTTATCCACCGTAGACAAACGTAAATGCACGAAACGTGGCCAAATAAAGAAGAAGTCAAGAAATAAGTAATCAAACAAAATAAAAAAGGGAAGTAAATATAAAATAAAAGAAAAAAGAGTTATAAAACGAAGAGAAGAATCCGGAGGCGAAGAGGAAATTTCGCGCTTTAACCCATAATTACGCGATGCTAGGAATTCATTAGCACGTTAACAAGGTGTGAGCATTGACCGACTGACAATGGAAAGCGGCTCGAAAGCTCGTCTTCACTCAACCTTCTCGAGAAAAGATAAATCCTATCAGATTAATCGGTTCATTATAATTACTTACGTAAGCGTTAACACAGCTTCCATAATCGAGCGGATACGCGAACAAAATGGGCGTCCCTTCTTCATCCTTTTTCCTTCCTTTGCGGGACTGAAATTCGTAGTACGAAGTTCGCGATACACCGGATTAATTAGGTACCTCCTTTCATCATCGTGTGGCGTGTAGAACGACCATGCTATTAGCTATCGAACGCTATATTTCAATCGAGCGAGCATTAAAATAATCTCACGCTTGTTTGTTGCGTCGAGACCAGTACGCGGATCGAGCCACGAAGAATAAAATGTTAATTTACGACAGCCGAAAGTTGGACGGAGTTAATAAGCTTTCGTGGAGGTTCAGCCTCGACCTTCGACAGCAACAGATATTAAAGGGTGGAGGAACTTAGATCGTCGGTTTTGATTGCGGGAGAAAATCGAACGGTACCTCTTGAAGAAACCGGGAGAAAAGGTGTGAAAGATTATAACGGAGGATAATTAAGCTTCGAAGACTCGGTATAAATTAGTAGTTGATTTATCGCGCTGCTGTTGCTTTCGCTTTCCGAACTTGCTTTTCTCCAAAATGAAACTTTGAACGAATGAAGTTTTTCTATTTTTTCAATTTGGACAGTGTAGGATGGTAAGATGAGAATTTTTGTAACATTTTATTAGCGAACATTATTATACCTTTCAATACCTAAGTAGCGATATATTGGCTTGGCGGGATTTGCATAAAATACCTTGAGCCGATATTTCGGCTTTTTGTCATCAATAAAACTTTAACACGTCTGATGATATGTTAATCTAATGATATGAGCTTTATTTTTTATAAAATATATATTTCAGAGTATATCTGAGATTAGGCTCGACGCAACAGTAGCAATACCGAGGGTTGGGATACGATCACAGCGGACAGTGCAATTATACGATAGTTCGTAATAAAATTTATACGTTTTTCTAAAAACGTAGCTGAATCCTTGTATGAAGATACAAAGAAAGATTCATCTCATCTCAAAGATTCTGATACAGACGCTGACGAAGGGGTATAATTAACATATCATGTAGGAATCGTTGGATTATAAATTCAAGTAAAAAGGAGGAAAGTATGACATTTCCATTATTTAGGAATCGTCTGATTACAGGATCGAGCATAAGTGACGAAGAAATTGATACATGCGACGAATTGGAATGGATAGAAGTGAGTGCAGAAGAAGCTGAACCCAACAGGTTTAGAACATACTAGACCAAAACGTATTCAATTAACTGCTAATATTGCACCTATGCATAATATGCACCTATTGATTATTTTAATTTATTTTTCACAACATCGCTTCTTCCATTATTTCCCACGGAGACGAATAAACATGCAAGGAAACTTTTCGATAAAAATGTAATCGAACAGCAAATTCCCAAAACTCTTCAGAATTTTGAGGAAACAACGATCAATGAAATGAAGATACGTATTAGGTGCGCCAAATATGGGCTTGTAGAAAAAGCCAAGCATCTAATCATGCTGGACAAAGACAAGCAGTCAGCAAACTCCTTGATTCAATCAAATGATGACAAGAAAGTGATTTCAAATATTGACGAGATTCTTCCATATCGTAGATGATCATTAATTAGTGGTATCGGATATAATAGTTAGACAGAATGATCTTTGTTGGAAAGTTCAACCGCTTGTCGATCATTCGAATAGAATTTTTCAACATTATTACGTGCCACATATGGAACTGAGCATTGATGAAAGTTTAGTCGATACTAAAAACTACAATATTTACCAAATAAACGTTATAACAAATGGAGATTATAAATGTGTAACCGTAAAGTAAACTAATGTCTGGGATTTTACGTTTATAAAGGCGGTAAGAGCCAAGAGGACAAGCAAGAAATAGAAGACAAAGGTCTAGGTCATACAGTTATACCCAAATTGATTGTTTGTATTTGGCAACTACCACAATAAGGGATATCACGTGTTTATAGTAAACTTTCTCAGTTCAGTCCCACTCGTTCAAGATCTGTATCGTTTGTAGATATATGTTACAGGAGTTACGTAAATTTTATGTTGATGAATTAAAATATTTTAGAAACGATGAAGTTTTAGCTTCAACATACCGTAAAAAAAATTACGAGAACTGTCAATGCTTCTTCTTTCAAGTCACGCTTTTGCTAAAAACTAGAAATTAACAACAATTCGTTATGGAACAGAAATAAGAGTCGAAAACTCGGAAATTATTACCCAATATAATAAAGATATGACTAAATGCCTTAACTTACATAAATGAGTATAGGAGCTCGAAATACTGGAAAAAAGTTACTTTCAATATCATTTCGCGAATGGTCTTAAACTGCTACATTTTATACAGAGAAAACCCAAATATCAAGACACCAATTAAATACGAATTTACTGTAAATATAATTGAGAAGTTGAGTGAAAATTGAATAAAAAGAAAACATCTCAGAATTTCAATCGCTCGTTTTTGAACTGGTTCTTCGACAATATACACCCGAAAGCTACCTGAAAAAAGAAAGGAACTGTGTGGTGTGTAGCACGGAAACTAACGATCAAAGTCAAGAACTGTAATGTTCTGAAGAGTGGTTTCACTGTCATTTGCGAAAAGCATAGAACATTTATTTATTTATATTTCATTTAGGAGATGTATACTATTATTTAAAAAATGTAAACTTTTTATATTTCATAAAATATAACTGTTTTCTTTTTCTCAAAAATACAAAAATGTTTCCAGACAAAAATATTTTCCTTCGCCATTGATTACGAATTTTAATTTATGCAAAATAATTTTTTATCATGCAAACTATATATGGTTTGTAATAAAATAAACAATATGCCTTAAAATGTCTTCATTTTTAAGAAAAATACGCTAATTTTAATAATTGTCTCCACATATTTTTCCAGGTATTTGTGGCTGATACTTACCAAATTCGTAGGGTACTGAAAAGGTTAAACAATAAAATGTATGCAACCGTGGAACCAGCCTGTGGTACGTAAGAAACAACCTAGCAACGCGATATTCGCGGAACAAGTCGTCGTGGCTACACGGACTCATAAATCCGAATTCGCCTCGGTTGATCGCGTTCCTCCCATCCCGGCGAATTTTCAGCTCGCGGCGGAATAAAGAGTTTAGCGATCGATTGGCTTTTTATCGTGCGATTCGGACGCGGTTCTGGTCTCGGAAAGAATCAGAGAGTGGTTGGTGCTCGTGCGAGAGCGAAGGCTTGGCTAGCGGTGACCGACGATTTATGCCCGCAGACTTATTTGGCATCATTGTTTACGGGCCAGGAAGCAGTTTGTCCCGAACACTCGGCTCCTTTTTTGCGATATAATTGCAGATTCTGCGCGTCCACGCAGCCAGGGCGGTCCTTTTTTGTGGCGGATCTTTCTGTCCCACCGCGCCGTAAGAAACTCGGCAGGCTGAGACCGTGGCCTCTCACTCTCACTCATCCACCCCATTCACCGACATCGAACCCGTCTCTCTACGCCGCCACCCCGTCGCTCATCTTCTTCCTGCCCCCGCCTTGTCTCTTCTTGTCGTACTTTATCACGACGCGACGCCCTCCTTTTTCTACCATCTTCTTCCTTTCTCCCTTCCCTTCTACTCTTTGCCACTCAACTTTTACGGTAGCCCGATCCAACGTGTCTCGATTTTTTCTCCCGGATCTCTTCCTCTATGTCTCTCTCCTCTTCTTTTCGCGTCTTTCAACCTCGCCCCTTTCACCGAGCGATCCAATCGATCCAACTGCCTGGAAAAAGCTGGAGAAAGTATATATGTACGTGGCGGAGAATCACAGACGACTTCGATTCTCTTAATAGCTGTCCTGTCAAGAACACGGTAATAAAGAACTAAAGCTGTTTGCGCGGATTTAAAGACTCGAGTAATTCGTTAAAGCCACTCGTGAATACGACGTCGCTCGTCGCTCAGCTGCTGCATGGCTTATTCCATATAAACTTATATAGTTTTGATTTATTTTCTGCTTTCACAATCAGCCGTCACTTGTTTCGTCGTTTTACCGCTTATCGTTTACTGCTTGCCGCTTATCGCTTCTCTATATAATCACAGCTTAAGAGATATCATCATTTAATCCTCACCGCTTCGCGCCGCACCGATTCGACTCACTTTCACGATAAAGCGATAAAACAAAATACTATTGCCTATACGAACTGCAACTGAATAAAAAATCAGAAATTTATAGAAAGCTTACCTATACCTTTTTTCTTTCCTTCGTATAATATAAGTGTTACTAAATATTTAGTACTTAAAACTTCAATATACCCGGTCAGTCAAGAAACCCGGCTCGTTTGGCTGCCTAGGTGTTCTTGGTCGACGATTCGAAAGTTACGAAATCCTATGGAAGATCGGAATTTTCTTTCATGTAATGTTTCTTTTTTTAAGATAAAAGAAATAGGACTAAGGAAGAAGTGCTTTATTAATTCGTTACAAAGGTGCTGAAAGATATAAAAGATAACTATAAAGATTCTCTGTAATGGAATAAAATTAATCTAATCTACTCACCATATTTTTTAAATTACAATGCAAAGAACTCGAATATATATTTGAATATAACTAAGTATCTAAAGTTAATCTTAATAAACGAAAGGTATAAATTATGTATAATTTGATTTCCATATCTTCCTTCCATTTTCAAAGCGTCGTGACCCTTTTCGATATCTTATCAGAGCATTTACAAACTTGATCGTTCTACTGAAACAAATTTGCACATTGAATGGTTGTCAGTATGTTAATAAGGGTATTCGAATATCGTCGTTCGAATTGACGTGATCTGATATACAAAGATGCTTCGAGTTTCAAATCACCATCGTCTAACATTACGCTAATTAAGGACCGTATTCTGCAGAGATGACATATCTTCCGCGTGTAATTGGAGCAAGATGTATTTACGTGATGGAACCTATCATCTTCTCGCCATTCACGGGATCTGATCGACCCGATGATAATTGATGCACACTTAATAACGAACGACCCGCGCAAAGTAATTAAGAGCATGCACGCAAATTTATCAAGATCTACCACGGAACATGCTATTAACGTCAAGATGTCCCAAGTCGAGATATGTAAACTCGTCTTTAGCGACGATTGCTCGGAAACGAGTACGCGTAACCGAGCCCTCTTAGATTGTATTACCTTTAAGCTCCATTATTTTGATCGTATCTGTTTCAACCGATATTATTTAAAAAATTTATGAATCTAGATTTCCAGGCTGGTTAGGTACGTCAAATCGAACATATAATATAAATAATTCTGAATTGCAACAAATTTCTATATAGTTATCAAAACTTTCACAGACTCGTATCATTGTAAAAAGATAACTACTCTAGAACAATAACACAATAAATTAATTTAGAAGATTAGTTGAAATCATTTTTTTTTTCGATAATGTTATTAATAGACGAATGTTTCTATGTTTCATAAACCTATGTATGAAAAGCCAATAAATTATTCGAGTATCATTCCTTAATATCTGTGTACCGTACCATCTGCAATAGGGTAAATCAAACACCTTCGAGAATCTGACATACCACAAATTTCACATACTAAAATAAATAAACAACCGAAACCTTTACTCCGTTACTTAAAATCATATCGAAAAATATCTGAATGTTTTACTATTCGAATGTATAATACATTATAATAAACTGTTATCCGAACAAAATGTCTGTGAGTAACAAATTCTTCTTTTTCATTACAAATGCTATTATTATATGCATTTGAGTATAAACTGCAAATGAGAATGACGAGTATGTACTTTCTTATGTACGAAACGATGTAGTTTTCCAACGGTCAAAAAGATATAGAGCCCTTACACGTTAAAACAAACTGACGCTTCTTTAATTTCTATTTAGACAAATGAAACATTAATATCAAAAAAGTGATTGTTCTATTACCCAAAAATTCCATTATCAGAATACTTCTGATCTCCCTATTCGTATGAGCAGAATACATATGAACAGAAGTATCACAATATCTTATTTCGTTCATTTTAGCATACTTCAAATTACAAACTAAAATTCTCAAAATATTCTCAATAAATCTTGTTTCACCATTCTTTCTATACGAATCTTAAAAATGAAATCTATTATTATCACTCTTATATGTATGTATACGAGAGATAAAAGCTTACCGAAGAATTCGAGAGTGAAGATAAAAAAATTCCGAACATTTCCCCTGTGCAAATGGATTAGTGGTCCGGGGAAGTGTTCTGGTTGCATGGAAACCTCGAGGGGAACAGATAATCGATGAGGGGAACCAAGTGTCTTGACCATAGCGAAGAATTGACGGACAAGGCGCTATTCTAAAGGGAATTCTCGAGCAGAGATCGTGCTTTCCCGCCTCTGCGGAGAAACCGAGCAATAAATTCGCGGATACGTCGCCGACAGAAGGATCTGATAGCGGCGAAACTTGCCCGTGCAAAACCCTTCTCTTAACCGTCCGCGTCCACCGAATATGGAAACACGCGACCCTTCGTTAAAACTATTCGAATATTCGTACGTCTATGTCATCAATTTTATTAAATCACGAAACGTGCCGCAAAAATAAATTTCTCGAAGCAATTCGAATATGTTTTATATCTATGTCCCGTTTTAATTGTAAATTTCGTGATTTAAATTAAATAGAATTTTTATTTTGTTTGCAACAATTTAAATCTAGCGGTTACTACTATACATATATAATGATCATAAATTTTCATGGCCACAGTAATACTACTACTAATAATAACAAAAAGTTATTACATATGTATATATAAATAAATTATTTTATCATTAAATATGTAAATTTTTAATGTTACGCAGCCATACTTTGTTCTCTACATTCTTTTAACTTATGTATGATGCTGTAAAATAAGAAAATTGCAACGTTTTCCGTATTATACTGTGACTATTATTCTTTTAATACATTATGTGAAAGTGCATTGTACGAGAAGGCATGAAGGCATGAAGGCGTCGATTTCGATACTTTAAGTTTTGAACCTTAGGCGGTGAATATACAGAAAAACGATAATCGATAAGCAGTAAACGATAAGCAGCAGAGCGGCGAAACAACTGATGGCTAAGCAACAGAAAATAAATCGAACCCATAGATTTCAATATATATTGCAAATAATTCGTCACTCGTTGCTCAGCTGCTGTATGGCATATTACATATCAATCTACAATTCGTTGTATTTTCTGTCGCTCAGCAGTCTCTTGTTCTATCGTTCTACTGCTTATCGCTCTTTTATACAATTACGACTATCGTATCGTTGACTAAGAATACGATAGATTTCTAGAAAAGTGTCTGTAGAAAAGTGTTCCATAGTCCGGTGCTGCGTAGTCCTTTACACTATTTTTATGTCACATGCGACATTAGTGCGTATATACAGATATCTACAGAGAGAAAATAAAAATGCTCGCGCTCGTAGCCTAGTTCTCTCACAGTACAGGTGCTGCACCATGCGACAAAGTGTTGAAGGTGGCACACGTTAGCATGTACAAGAACCTATAAAATTAGGGATCTGCACTGTTTAGTTGCATGTTAGTATATACAAGAACCTATGTATTTAAGTTTAAAGTTAGGGATCTATCCTGTTTGGTTGCACACTACATGCACAAGAACCTATTTAATTGTACGGTTCTGCGGAAATGTTCATATTTATTTTTCTATCCCAGACTATCCTGAATAATCGCGGCGTTTCGGATAAATCGGGATATGTTTATATAAATAATAGATTACATTCCTTTGAAATTCGTGTTTCCTGTCATTTTAATTAGAAAAATATCACGGACATTGATGAAAGTTTCATAAAAATAGGGCCAATAATATAAAAGTTTTATTGTTGCATTGCTGCCTCATCGATATCCTATCTCGGATCGAGTAATATTGCTCGCCATTATTTGTGTAGTCGGTAGTAGATGCTCAATAAAGAAAAACTATGTAATTGTTTTATTGTAAATCCTAAGAGATCATCAAAATGCTAAAGTATCTCTACCGTGAATATATCTTAATTGAAAAAAATGGCAAAACTTCGTCTCTTGACACAATTTTTCCTGAGCAATTATTTCGTATTTTTTTGATAACACAGGAAGTACTCGATAATTGTACAAAAGTCAGGACTCAAATATTGCATTAATGGAGATGTAGAAACGATTCTATTTTTGGAAATTGAGATCTTAGACGTGTCAAATGTAGAAAAGGACAATGCGAGACAAATATTAAAACGCTGCGATAATTTGACTTTTAACTCAAAAATCAAACTTTCTTATTTTAATTTGTGATCAATAAAACTTTTACCAATATGCTTCCTACATTTTTCTATTAAAATAACACCAAATACGATATAATTTGGTTTCATCTTTAAATTAGTACCCAGGTACATTGTCTCAACGATATCCGACATTGGATCACGTTACATTATACGATCGCGGCGGACCGTCAAGCTTTTCGGTGCATCAGGAGAACCTCCTCTCTATAGTAGAAATGACGAATGTGCAACCAAGATACCTCTTTAGTTGTTAAATAGTTTTTTGCAAAAACTAATAAACATTTGAGCATGAGATTTTGGACACTTTTTCGGAATGACCAAAACTATATGTTCATAAAGTTTCTACTTCGAATTCTCAATTTTACGTGAATAATTGACAATTGAAAATAATGCGATTTTGGATAATTTTTATTTATTTACGACTTAACCATTCTTAACGTGTAACGCCTCATTTGATAGATATCTTTAACACCTACAATTTTAAATGCAAACTTTTTATGATCCGATTATTAGAATCATTGTTATATGCAAAAAATCTGGTTTCGATAACCTTAAAGGTAGTCTACAAAATCTGTGTCAGAAATTTTGAGTGATAAACATATAGGATTTGTTCCTCAATATGATTTTGCAAACATAAAAACTGTTCTGTATCTTTGGATTACATTTTGATACGCAATACATCAAAGAAATGGTACGCAAAGGCTTTTAAGCAATAAGTACATTATATCCACCTTTAAAGTTGAAAATAATTAATTAAATAATTAATATTAAAATGGCGAAAAGATTTTCTACCACAAAATGTCACACATATGTAGATACGTTTGAGTATTAATATCTAACAGAAATCAAGAATTTAATGATATTATTTATGTTCTTGAACTTTATCAAAAATTTTTTTATTTGATACTTGTTCGACCGTTCACAGAAAGACGCGTTCGCCATAGATCGCATCAACGGAAGTTGTAAATTCCCGTTACGATTATCTAATCGACGTTATGAAATGATCGATCCCCTATTTCGTTTCGAATAATAGAGGTGGTTGAACCGATTATAACACTGCAGTAACAGGTTACAATGTATACTTTATTCCAACAACTTAATGGATTTAACATCCAATAGAAAGGTGAATATGTCAACAGACAGTATACAAGTTAAGACGGAATACAAGATACACGTGGATACGGTGACAGAGAACAAATTGAAAACTAAAACTAAAAACTCCTGTTCTGTGACGGAGACATTTACACCATAGGTCAGTTACTAGTGGAAATTCCGGGAAAAATGGGAAAACCCACGTTTCCCCATTTTTTATTGACTGGAACAATGGCCCTAAGGAACGTCTCGAATTGACCTCTACGTTTCAGCAATTGAGGGCCATGAAGTTAAAACAAAATGATATTTCGTTTTATGACCATGCCTTAGGATTATTGCGGGCCGACCCATGATGTTTGCACCGCTAACGGACGTCCCGACCAAAGGACGGACTTCAGCCCGCACCAGATAACTGGACGTAACATCCTCGCCCCGTTGAGAGGGTACCGATCAAGATATTGTAACTATAGGATTAATTGGATCTTTCGTCAAAATCCTTCTCGATTGATTCTGTTGGATCGAGTTGGCTCGCTGGAGGGACGAGACGTTTGACACCTCGATCCAAGATGCTGGTTACCGTCTTCACCGTGGCCGTTCGGATGATGTTGTCTTAATTGTTGGAGATGTTGCCAATTAGATAAACGGTTGGGTGGAGTGTCTCTGAAATCTTGCTCCTGAAATCAGGCTCATTAGTGAATCGCCAATGAGGAAGTGGCGGGGAGTGAGGACCATTAGGTCATTTGGATCAGTGAAGATCGGAGTTAGCGATCTTGAGTTGAAAATGAATTTAATTTCAATGATGAGAATATTGAAATTTTCAAATGTGAGTAACTCATTGCCGATGATGCGTCTGAAATGGCATTTGAATGATTTCACCGCGGCCTCTCATAACCCGCCGAAGTGTGGGGAGTGAGGGGGTATGAAGCGCTATTCAATTTGCCGATCGGATAGAAATGTCTCCTTGTGAGCGTCCGACTGTAGGAGAATGCGAAGTTCTCTCAATTCGTTGTTGGCCCCAACGAAGTTCGCGCCGTTGTCGGAGTGGATGGTCGAGTAAAACCCTCGCCGCACGATGAATCTCCGAAGTGCGGCGTGAAGGCTTCGCTCGTGAGGTCGCTAACGAGTTCGATGTGCACTGCTTTGACTGATAGGCACATGAAGATGGCCACGTATACCTTGACCTTGCGGCGGTTGCGATCTTTTCTGTCCTTGATATAAAATAGTCCACAATAGTCGACGCCTACGTTTGCGAGTGGGTGAATTTCTGTTACTCGCGCTTCCGGCAGATTACCCATCACGTAATCCAACGGCGGTGGATTGGCGCAGCAGCAGCGGACGCAACTCTTTACTGTACGCCAGACTTGACTTCGGCCGTCGATGAGCCAGTACCTTTGTCTTACAATGTGGCTTGTGTTCCGGAATGCAGGTGGATTTTATGTTCATGTTCGATTATTAGAGCTATTACGGATGAATTAGGCAATATGATTGGATGCCTTTGGGTGAAGGATATAGGCGAGTGACTGAGTCGGCCCCCAACTCGCAATATCCCTTCCTTATCGATAAATGGATTGGGTCGTGTGACTTTCCTTTTACCGCCGCGTCTCAACCCTTACGAAGAGTGCTAATTTCTTCGGGGAAATGGCTGTTTTGTAACAATTTTATAATTTTGTTGCGTGCTATATTTAATTCGTTTACGGTTAAGCATATCGCTCGGTTCTACTTCTGTTTCCATCGAAGGCAGCGAGCGGTGATTTGGATTAATTTAGGCCAAGATGAGTATTTTTGCAACAAATTGTAGTCGGCGGGAGTAGCGGACAGACAGATCACCCTTTTCTGCTCCGGTATTTCAATTTATGGTGTTAGTGTTCATGTCGATCAGCAGTCTTCCGAGTGTTGGAGTCATTCAGCTCCGCGCTGGCAAATGGTCAGGTGCAGAAACTCTTCGGGCGTTTGACCTCGTGATATTAGATCCGCGGAATTGTCGTTAGTGGGAATATGGCGCCAATCGCGGATATTTGTTATTGTTTGAACCTCAGACACTCGGTTGGCGACAAATGCTTTGAACATGTGAGATGAGGTGTTTATCCAGTGGAGCACGATGGTAGAATCAGTTCAATAAACGGTTCGACTAAGATTGTTCAATAGAGCTTGCTGTACTGCCGAGATCAGAGCCGTGAGAAGCAGTGCTCCGCTCAGCTTAAGCCGAGAAATGGTCCGGGATTTGAGCGGGGCTACCTTTGATTTCGCCGTTAAAAGTTGTGTCCAGACGAGCCCGTCAGGGTTAATGATTCGGAGATAATGATGCGGAATGAGACTTTGCGTGATGTTTGACCTGATGCAGTATCGTATGATGCCATTGTCCGCACGTACGACATGATCTGGTGTTACAATCTCGCGCTGAGTGTCCTTTCTTCAGGCAATCGATGCATAAAGATGCCCTTATAACGTTAAAGATGTCCTTAAGGCGCTCGCCAAAGGGTTTAACCTGGAAAGTGTCACACCTCCTAATGATGTGTGGTTCTCGACAGGTGGGACATGTCGACGGAGCCTGTGTTACGATAAATGCGTGCCCCTTTTGGCATGCATTGACGGACCAGATTGTGTAGATCCGGTGATCCTTTTGTCGGTATGACCGTGGAGGTCGATATGGAACTTCGTGCCAATTTCTCGAAGAAGTACTGGACTGAACTGAAATGAGTGTACTGGGGCACTTCCTTGTTAGGTAACGTAAATTCCCATTGTTTCCTGATATTAGCTGGTAGTTTCGAAATGATGAGGCCGATAAGCATAGCGTTTGTATTGGTATAGGACTCTCCTAAATTATTCAATGAGTGGATATTTTGTTTGATCGTGTTCATTAAGTCCCTCAAGGCCGTTGGAGATTCTTTAGCTATTTCTGGATAATTAATGGTTGCGAGACAGTGGCATAAAGCGATGTGTCGTGGATACTCGAACCTCTCCTTGAGAAGGGCTATAACGTCAATGTAATTTGCATTGTTGGGGGTTAATACATTCACGCAGTCCACTGCCTCTCCCATTAGGGCAGACTGCAGGTATTAGAATTTTTGTATGGGCGTGAGGTGGTGGTTGTTGTCTATTATGAGGAGAAAGTGTCATAGAACGCTCCATGTCTTCAATTTCGCGTCGAACGTGGGGAGCCGCATTTCTGGTAATTGAACCGCTATCGACCTTGAGGTTACAGAGTCGAAGCTTATAGGTTTTGTAGGTTTTGATGGTGATAGGTTGTCAATGAAGTCTGTTAATCATATGTCAATAGCGTGATATTTGTCTAATAGAGCTTCTAGACGCGCATTTTCTTTCTTGTCGAGCTCCTTTAATTCTTTTTGGATAACGTTCATCCTGCTTCACGTGTCGTCAATTGTTTTGCGGCAAGACATTAAGATGTTTTTAATTTAATTATGCATTGTATATATTAATAATAATTTAATTATGCATTGTATATATTAATCTTTTTTAAATAAATAAACAAACAAATGTTGAACAAATAATAAGTTTTGACTTTCTTCTCTGAAATTTATTTATGTAAAATAATCGCCACAATTCTTCAAGCTTTTCCGCTAAATCATTAAAAAAAGTTATTAGACAAAAGTTAGTCGATATTCAGTTAATAACAAATTGCAATAATGTAAATGTGCAAAAAACTTGTTATTCAATAAAAAATCTGGATTATCACAATTTTTTGAATGATAACGTATATTTTTCTATACATTACTCGATGTAACTGTAGTGGCACATGAGTAGAGGACAATTCAAATCATATTATTGTTTTGCCTCGGAGTATCAAGTTCGTTAGGATACAAGTAATGTAAGAATAAATAGACTCCAGGCAAAACAATGTCGCCGCTACGAACAATCGTCGAACAAAGACGAATTTGAATTTTCCGACTCCCCCTACGAGTTTCCTTCTGTATCAACGAGCTATCTAAGTGTTATCGACGAGTATCTAGCGAACATTTTATCGAGTATTAATTAGCAATTTTACTTTGCGATTTATACTCTGTACGAGCGACTCAGCGAATATAGTTTGTATCCTATATATTATTTTTAAATATATTCGACGGTTAAGACAACAAACTATAACATCTAGTAAACCTCACGGTCAAACGTCCTATATACCAGTCCTCTACATAGCTTTATATATCTTTTAAAAGGTATTAGGGTACTTAGGTCGATTAGTCTAGAAGTTATAAATTTTGTCCTGAGTGCCCATACACTTGACACGCGCCGAAAAGAGGGAAGTATTAGAGTATCTATAACAACTCGAAGAAGATTAAAAATCCTCTTCAAGACACTCAGTGCGAAGTCAAAACGTATATCAAGGAGAACGAATCCCTTCAGTTATGACATTCACACATATATATTACATTTATATATTGACATTACATATTAAGTATGCCAACACACGGTGGTACACTTTTCATTTAAACTACGACAAAACAATAAAAAAGATCATACATTAACTTTTTATGGGTCGTTGTAAAGGGGAAGGAAAAATGAATTCTGAAAAAGTTGGTTAAAAGTAGAAAGCAACTACCACGAATCAGATAATGGGCACAGGATGTTGATTCGATCAGCGTGCCAATAAAACCCTTGCCTCGCTCAAAATGTTGAATTTTACAACATATTCCGAAATCGAATATGACGGCTACTTTCTAAATAATTACCATGTTTGGTCTTGTTTTAAACAGAAAAATCTCACAACGACATTAGTAAAAGTTTAAGTAAACAAAGAATTTCATCATTGTATTAGTATTATCACGTCTGCATCTAAATTCCTCCGGTGATCTCATTTGACCTTTTCAACTTGAACTTTTTTTGGAGAGGGGGGTAGGAGAATTAGTTGACTAGATAGTACAAAAATAGTACTAATGTAAAAAAATTTATGGGAAATGTAATTGATCAGAATCACGAACGAAAAAGTACAGGTCAAATTTTATAACATTTTATGTGGGCCTGTAATGAAAATATAAACAACACATTTTGAAGATTCATGTCATCTATATACATGCTGAAAATTTCATCGAAATCGGTTAATGCAGGAACAAGTAACAGGAACCAAAAGATGGACAAAAATGTAGATTTATTCCAGTTGTAGGCCGAAAATCATAAAAAACTGTGATTTTCATCATTTTTAATCATTTGTAGTTTATAATAACATCAACCGATTTTGATGAAATTTCTAGTATTTCTTTTTTTTGCGCACGCAAGGAAGGGAAAATGCAATTACGCATACCCAGTGGTCCGTAACACTGGGTTATGTAGGACTCGGCAAAATCGAAACACCTCTAATCACTTAAAACCCCTCCTCTTCCTAGTCTTTAACCCTTTCGCTACGGTCGCTTTCTCCGGAACGGCACTCCCGCTGAACGAGCCGCCGCGCCAAAACTGTGCACGATGCGCAAGATCGACAAATACAAAAATCGATCTCTACTCATAACTTCTCCAAAAATTTTACTCTTCAACAGTTCATTGTTGGGCCAGTATTCACAATATTCTTTTTATACGTGGGGAAATCCTCATGGACACCCCTCACCCACTCTTCTGGAATGCGGCGGGATAGTGTCCGACTTTGCCGACTAAAACCTCACAGTGAACCTGACGCTCAACAGGGATACTCGGGGACCTCTTTCGAATTACTGTCGGAGCCCTCTGCTTCGAATTACTGCGTCTTCTCTTATCTGAGGGAGTCGTTCCTTGGTTAGTTCGGGCATTGGGAGGGATTACCCCTCTCAACGCTATCCCCTGGGTCGTCGTGCAAGTCTGAGGAGATCCAGATCCTCCTCGGTCTATCGGCCCCTATGACCGCCTAGGCTGACGCAGGGTCGCCCTTTGGCGCAGAGCCGTACAAGGCTGGGATGTTCTCACTCACTCCCGCTCTGTTCGCTCCTTTACGAACATTACGCCTTCGCAGTATAAGCGGACTGCGAGGAACTCTTGTTGCCCCCTCAGCATCACTTTCACAACTGACGAAGGGTCTAATCTATCGCCAATCGTTAGTCGCAGAATACGACGTGAGGCCTCCCTCGCCGGACAAAATTCCAACATATGGTGGGCCGTGTCCTCGCCCTCTCCGCAGTGGTGACAAGTGTTCGTCACCTCTTCCGATTTTCTGCAGGTATTCCCCGAATATTCCATATCCTGCGAGCACCTGCGTCATCCGGAAGGACAGCAGAAGCCCTCCGCGGTTCCTCCAATTTGGCAAGACCGATTTAACGGCCTGGTGGCCACGAGCTTGGTTTTCGTCGAGTAGGTCGGAGCGCCACTGCTCTCACACCTCTCGTCTAGCTTCCCCCCGAACTTCTCGGACCGCCTGCCCGGCGGGGGATTCACAATATGACAATTTTTTATTTCGCGACATTAATAACTTGATGGTGAGAAAGCAATAAATTTCTGGAAGAGAAATGTTTCGGGAATTTATCGTATTAGCATCCTCATCAACGCTATTCCGATAATCGTTTGTCATGTTGAGGCGATGGATCGTGATAATGAGAAGAAGAAACACTTGAGTATATTTAACAATAAAAATTTATTAATATATTCAAGGTGTACACTTAGCGTAGGACTCGCGACTATTAAATTAGCAGTTCGCGGTTATTATTAGTAGCGGTTCGCGATTCGCAATTGCAAGTTCAACTTCTGGTCGATGCGTTTTGATGCGCGATATAAATTCGGATGCCGAGGAACTCTGATCAATTATCACGAACTGCCAACTATTGCTTTGGACCGATATGTAACGACTGACTTTCCTTCACGATGATGCCGCGAAGAAAAACTGTGATGGGATGTGTCTAAGGATGCGAGATCATCGGATTCGTTAAGGAAAGTCTTGGTTCGGAAAGTGAGGGAAATGAACGTCGTTGTTAATTGGCTAATTTTGTGTTGGTGCTAACTGCCCTTGAAAGAAAGTTGCTAGCGAGAAGCATCGTACGTGAGAAAAGCAGATTTCTCGTATCTTCCCGTAGGAGGTGGTAGGTTTAGTGACTGCTAAGAGAAAGATTGTTTGTCCCTTTGGAGAACCTTAGCTAAATAAATCCTAAGATTTATAGCAGGTCCTTAGGTTAGCTGAAAATATTCCGTGAGGATGTATCGACATCTGGCAATCATCTTATCCGAAGAATAGGGTCTTTGTGTAGCGAGAAACCGTTGGAAAGTTTACTGTCGAGTACCGCTACAATGTCAACAATGAAATTTATAAAGTTTTCGGAACAGAGTAATTGAAAAAAATCTAAAACTAGTGCCGAATAACTAATTGATGTTTTTATTCTCGAATGCTTGCAATGAAATTTATGAATATTTGGCCGGAATAATTCGTTAGTCCATGTAATATCCAAATTCAGTTGAAGTGTCTTCTTCGGATTCGGACATGTTGAATATGATTTCTCGAAATCTTTTATTACTTGTATTATATCTTTCTCGTGCCAGATTTGAATTTATCTGGTCACCTTCTGATAGCGGTCAGTTCCCTTTTGACTGCCGAAGAGTGCAGACGTGCCGGGTGCCCGGAGAGGTCTCTCCCTCGAAACAGGACGTGGAGAGAAAGCGTTCCCGAAAGTGCGAAAAACATGAAAACAAAAATGCAACGAGTGCCACCGCTCAGGATATCAAGCAACGGAGAAACATATGCCGTACACAAAAATACGGAAATCCAAGAATCTACAGAAACCGAAATGGAAATCACTCGAATGAACGACGATACAAACGCCAACAACAACGAAATGGCACAACAAGACGGAAGCTGGAAGGTCGTAACTCCCAGCAAAAGAAGAAAAATTACAACAAACGCAAATACTAGGAGGGCTGCAGAAACAGAAAGTAAGCAGTGGCTCCAAGAAATCCCACTACAAAACCCCTTCAGCATACTACCACAAGAGAAGGAACCAGAAACAACTGAAAAACCAAAACACAACGCCAAATCACCACCAATATACATCGATGCGCAAGTAATAGACCCCCTTCTCGAACTGCTAAACAATACGGCAGGCAAAGAAAACTACTCAATAAAACAATTAAAACTGGACCAGGTAAAAGTGCAAACCAACGCCCCAGAAACCTACAGAAAAGTGGTAAAAGTGCTAAAAGAAAAAAACGCCGGGTACCACACCTACCAGCTCAAAACTGACAAAAGCTATAAAGCAGTTATCAGAGGGCTACACCCAAGAACAAACACAAGCAACATATGCGACGAACTAGCCAAGATCGGACACCAGGTAAGGGCAATAAACAACATAACAAGATTTGATACCAAACAACCACTACCGCTGTTCCTAATAGAACTAGAACCGAACAAAAACAACAAGGAAATCTATGACATTAAACAAATCTTAAACACAATAATCACAGTTGAACCACCCAGACAAAAAAAAGACATACCTCAATGCATGCGGTGCCAACAATATGGGCACACAAAAAATTACTGCAACAGAAACCCGGTGTGCGTCAAATGCGCAGAAAAGCACCTGACAACTTACTGCCCATATACGGGAAAAATAAACGAGGTAAAGTGCTACAACTGCAACGGAAACCACCCAATCAGCTACAAAGACTGCCCAGCCAGAAAAATACTCCAACGTAAATTGTTTCCGCCGCTTAGAAGCAGGTCATATAACTACCACCACACACAACAAGACAGGGCAGAAGCTGAGACACCAATAAAAGTACAGTATGTAATGAACAACAACCACAACAATATCAACACCACTGGCAGTCGAAGCTACGCGCAAGCAACCAAGGAAGTAACACCCGTAGCCAACCAAAACCACAACAATAACACCAACGACGCTACAGAAATAAAAGAACTATTAAAACAATCCATCAAAAGCACCGACATGTTAACAAGAACGATAAGCGAACTAAACGAAGCATTCAAACAGCAATCATTACAAATCACAGCTATGATACAACTGATAACAACCATGCTAAGCAAAAAGTAAAAACGGACATACTAAAAATAGCTGCCTGGAACTCTAACGGCCTACAACAAAGGGCCATTGAAACCAAAGCATTCCTATACCACAACAACATAGACATACTACTCGTATCAGAGACGCATTTCACAACAAAAAGCTACACAAAAATACCGCACTATACTATATACGATACCAAGCACCCCTCAGGAAAAGCACACGGAGGAACCGCAGTGATAATAAGAAACGACATTAAACACCACCTACACAGCCAAGTTAGTAAAGAACACATATAAGCAACTACCGTTACCGTACAAACTAGCAGCAACCGTCTACAGCTGTCAGCAGTATATGCACCACCGCGACACAAAATTACAGCACAAATGTGGGAAGAATACTTCCAACAACTAGGCGACAAGTTTATCGCAGCAGGAGACTACAACTCAAAGCACACAACATAGGGATCAAGAATCACTACACCTCGAGGCAGAACCCTGGAAAAACACATCAGGAAAAACAATCTCAATATATTATCCACAGGAAGACCGACATACTGGCCGACAGACCTGAGCAAAATCCCTGACCTACTCGACTTTGCAGTCACAAAGGGATTAAACGGAAATAAAATAAATATAGCATCCAGCCTCGAGCTTAGCTCCGACCATACACCCATAATAATAACATACAGAAACAAGCCAATACTCTACAACAACTCAGAGACGCTATGCAACAAATCCACTAATTGGCAAACCTTCAAAGAAATAATTGAAAGCAAAATCAACTGCAACATCCCACTGAAAACGCCCCAACACATCGAACAAGCTGTAACAACACTTACAAAAACTATACAAGAGGCAGCACGGGCAACCACAAAACCAGCAACTACCACTAGACAAACAAAACAAATCCCATCAGACATCCTCGAAAAAATTAGAGATAAAAGAAAAGCGAAAGCAAAATGGCAAAAACATAGAACAAAAGAAAACAAAAAACACCTAAACAAACTCGCAAAGGAAATAAAAAACGAAATAAAAGAGCACAACAACAACGAATTCACAAAGTTCATAGAGTCACTATCTGCACACGAGAACTGCAACTACTCGCTATGGAAAGCCACAAAAAAAATAAAGAAGGCGATAAAACCAGCCCCAGCAATCAGAAAAGCAGACAACACATGGGCAAGAAGCAACGAAGAGCAAGCCGAAGAATTTTCCATCCACTTATGCAACACATTTACACCACACAACATCAATAACAGCAACCACAACAGCCATACGGACGACGACGCGATAGCCACTAGCACTGCAATCGACAAGCAATACACCATACCCAAAACAACAGCACAAGAAATAAGAAAAATAATAGAAAAAAACAAAAACAACAAAGCACCAGGAATCGATCTAACCAATGGCAAAATATTGAAAAACCTCCCTCCAAAAGCGATACGGCTAATTACAATAATATTCAATGCAATACTAAGAATACAATATTATCCTACATTATGGAAACAGGCACAAATCATAATGTTACCCAAACCAGGCAAAGACCCACATGAAGCAACATCCTACAGACCAATATCACTACTCCCCGTGCTCTCCAAAATACTAGAAAAAGTAATATACGCCCGACTAAAACCAATAATAGAGAAGGAAAAACTAATACCAGACCATCAATTTGGATTCAGAAATAAACACTCCACCATAGAACAAATGCACAGGCTTGTCAAGGAAACAATACACACAATAGAAAACAAACAATATTGTACAGCCCTATTCATGGACATAGAGAAAGCTTTCGACAAAATAAACCACGAAAGCCTAATACAAACAATCAAGAAACAATTCCCGGAAAAAATATACCAAATAATAAAATCATACATAAGCAACAGAACCTTCACAGTAAAAATCAAGGACGCACACTCCGAAGCAAAAGACATCAAAGCAGGTGTTCCACAAGGAAGCGTCCTAGGACCCATACTATACACACTATACACGGCCAACATTCCAGCAACTACCAATAGCAAAATACTGACATTCGCAGACGACACAGCCGTGCTAGTCAGGCACACTAACCCTGTAACAGCAGCCACAATACTACAAGAGCACATCACAAAAATAGAAAAGTGGCTACAGGACAAACAAATCAAAGCTAACCATGACAAATGCAACCACATTACATTCACATTGAGAAAACAGATAACACCAAACATCTTCCTGAACGGCACGCAAATAACACAAACAAGGCAAGTCAAATACCTTGGACTTCACATAGATACACACTTCACATGGAAACAGCACATCAAATCAATAATAGACAAGATACAGATAGCAAGGAGACAAATGCACTGGCTAACAAGCCGAAAATCCAAACTAAGCACAGAAAACAAACTGAAAATATACAAAATAATCATAAAGCCAATCTGGACATACGGAATTCCACTATGGGGAACAGCAGCAATGAGCCACATAAACAAAATAGAAACAATCCAAGCCAAAATCCTTAGAACAATGGTAAACGCCCCGTGGTACGTTAGAAACGAGGACATAAGGAAAGACCTCAGAATACCAACGGTCAAGGAGGAGATTACCAGATTCGCAACAAGATACAGAACAAGAATAGAAACACACCCGAACCAGCTGGCAGCTGAAACGTGCAACACAACAAACATCGCAAGAAGACTAAAAAGGAAACACCCAATAGACCTCACAAAAGATATAACTTAGAAAAAAACGAAGCTGGCACCCCGCTGGGGGTAGCCGCCCACATGCTATATTATTTTTTATTTATATTTTTTTTTCTTCACCAACAAGATATAACACTTTACCAAATGTCCGCAAGGACAAATTGTAAAATAACCAAAATAAAAAAAAAAAAAAAAAAAAACCTCCTGATAGCTACGAATAATTTCAATTTATGTTAATACCTCCTTTTCTGTTATTTGTCATCATTTTAAGGGTGGCATAAAATCTGTTCAGAAATAATTAATCTAAAGAAAGGTAAACAAATTTGAAAAACAACAAAGCATACTATTTTGTCTGTTGTTGGGAAAAAAGTAAATTTAATTATCTTTCTTCAGTAAGCGCTAACTTTATTCGCTACGAACATTCGGACAAGTGTCTCGAGACTGATTAGGCTGATACATAGTATTGAGATGTTTCGTCCATGAGAAACAAATGATACAAAATAATGCAAAACAAAGTACTAACGCTACATGTCCAAAGTACGATACTTGATTTTCTTTTTTCTTTTTTTTTTATTTTATTTTTGGTTTTTACAATTTGTTCTGAAGGACATTTGGTAAAGTGTTATATCTCATTGGTAAATAAAAAAATAAAATAAAATAAATATAGCATGTGAGTGGCTACCACCAGCGGGGTGCCAGCTTCGTGTCTTCTAAGTTATATCTTTTATGAAGATACTTGATGTGCAATAACTCCAGTCGCTCATTGTATGTACAATACGCGGCATCTTGCGCAGAGCGACTATAGTCGCCCGTAGTACGTCAGTGACATTTTATGGAATAGTAAAGAAAGGGTTGATAAGTACTCAAATCACGTCGACACCGCCTTTCGGCATTACTTAAGCGTGCTTTTCTATACCTCTTTATTCAATTTATGGCCTAATCATCCAGTTTAGAACTTTTTCCTTTGCTTTCAAAATTTTATTTATTAATTACTAATTAATAATTATTTAATTTTTATTAGGTAATAAAGAACTATTACATAGTGAATCCTTATTTCGCCCTGTATTTCACCCGTTATTCATCAATACTTTCTACTATGTTTGTAAGTAGTAATACTTATTATTGTCATCGACGGGATACCCGGTCAAGGCCGACATAGCGTCGATAAAAACGATCGTCGGTAAATCAATGTACCACTACTCTTCACAGAATTTCCGAACGTAACCCGTCCGCCCGTTTTCGGAAGAGGAAGAACCCGGCACGGTGTAAAACGTCACATCAAGACGACACCAGGACCACCGGTCTACAGCAAGCCTCGATATGCCTCAAACAGGTGAAGGCGGAATCCGGAATGATGTTAAAACAAGGAGTGATTAGGCCATCGAAGAGCCCATGAGAGTCACCCCTGCACGTCGTCCCCAAAGAAAACGGAGGGCTACAACCCTGCGGGGACAACCGGGCGCTAAACGACCGTACCATAGCCGACAGGTATTCGTCGCCGCATGTCGAAGATTTCGCGCAACAACTGCATGGTAAGCGAATATTCTCAAAAATCGACCTCATCCGCGCGTAACATCAAATTCTGATAGCTCCCAATGACATCGAAAAGATAGCGATCAGAATCCCGTTCGGACTATTCGAAGCAGTAGATACCATGTTTGGACTTCGCAACACGACACAAATGTGCCAAAGATTCGTCGACGAAATTACGCGCGATTTAGATTTCGTTTATGCGTACATCGACGATTTCCTGATAGCCTCGGAAGACGAAAAGCAACACCGCGAACATTTGCGAACGCTGTTTAAACGTCTAAACGATTACGGCGTGGTAATAAACCCCGCGAAATGTGATTTCGGCGCGAGTGAAATACGGCGCTGAACGCGTGAATGCAATACTAAAAGTTCGGTATGATTAATTTCTACCGACGTTTCCGGGGCCGCGAATATTTTCCAACCGCTAAATGAAATGCTAAAAGGCGTAAAGAAGGGCAACGCACCCATCACGTGGTTAAAACAGGCTGAAGATGCCTTCCACGAGTCAAAACGCGACCTCGCAGACACCACGATGTTAGTCCATCCGATACCAAGCGCGTCAGTCAGCCTCGCAGTAGACGCGTCCGATTATGCGATAGAAGCGGTCTTACAGCAACGTGTGTGCAACCTGGCAACCGCTGGGATTCGTTACGAAATCCCTGACTCGCGCGTAGTGGAAGTACTTCGAATACTACGAAGTACTTGCGATGTACACCGCGTTAAACGGTTTAGACACGCTGCGGAGAGGAGAAATTTTGTGATTTTTATAGACCACGAATCTCTCGCATACACGTTTAACCAAAATCTCGATAAGTGTTCGCCACGCCAATTCCGACACCTCGATTATATTGGGCAGTTTACAACCGACACTCGGTATATTAAAGGCCTAGATAACAACGTAGCCGACGCTTTATCCCGAATCGAAGCGATAGAGAAATCCGTAGACCACCGAACTCTCGCAGCCACACAAAAGAATGATACCGAGTTACATGAAATCGTCAACTCCGGCACATGCGCGTTGCAGCTAAAAAAGGTACGTTTCCCCGACCACGACGTGGAAATATTTTGCGATATAACGAGTGAAGTCGTACGACCGTATGTACCAAAACCCTTGCGGCAGCGTATTCAATTCGCTACACGGACTTTTCCGTCCAGGGAAACTGACGACGCGTTTCGTCTGGCCGTTGATGAACAAGGATTTTTGAAACTGGACACGGCAATGAATCCTGTGTCAGCGATGTAAGGTCACCAAGCATGTTTCCACATCCGTCGGAACATTCGGAGCTTTGGCAGGTCGCTTTGAACACATACATGTAGACATGTAACGGCACTTGACAACAACAACGACCGGAAGACTGCAGCGCAGTGAGTCCTGTTTTGCGGCCAAGTTTCAGGACAAAATACAACACACACAAGAATACACAAAAATCACGCACCAATGCGACTTAAACCCAAAAAAACAAAAAAATAAACGCAAAAACCTAAAACCCACGACACATATTAGACCATGGCTACGTCGTACCGACGCGTATCGGTACTTTTGCCTAATCCACCCTACAACCGAAATTCATTGTTTATTGTGAATAACATACACATGTAATACTCATCTTCTTGGACAATAAACGTTATAAAAAAAAAAAAAAAAAAACTGCAGCGCAGTGGTTAACGCCTTTGGTTACGAACATTCAGAAGACCCGGGTTCAAATCCCGGCGTCCGTAATCTAATTTTTCTAAATCTAAATGAGAAGAAAGCAGCAGTACCTCACCCAGCTACATCTACACCAGCAGTAGCCTACTACCACAACTATACCACCTTAGACACATTATCGTGATGCGATATTCTCTCAAGGCTACCGATATTGTCTTTAATGTATATCGACGTTTTCTCACGTTGTCCCGAAGCCATTCCCATCGCCGATATGGAAGCATCAATCGTTGCTTCAGCCCTCCTCCTTCCTTCCTGGATAGCTCCTTTCGACGTGCCTTTAAGATATAACATCCGATCACGGACGCCAATTCGAGTTCTAACCATTTGAAGAATTATGCCGGTTGCTCAGCATTTGCACACGACGGCCTACATCCCGGCAGTTAAAAGCAGCAATCAAATACCACGATACGAATGACTGGGTAGAGAAATTTTACCAATCGTTTTATTGGGTATACGAACCGCCATTAAGGAGGACCTGAACGCAATGGCAGCCGAAATGGTTTATGGCACCGGAATACGGTTGCCGGCAGAATTCTTTTTACTAGCGGATCAACAGGCAAACTCAGAATACGCGATCTGGTTAAAAGAGCGAATCGAAAAAATCAAATCACACCCGATCGCACGACATGGCATGAAGAAAATTTTCATTTTCTACAAACTCGCGTCATCGCCATATGCATTTTTTGCGCTACTATGCTGCCAGAAACCCTTTACAACCACCTTTCGACGGACCATATAAGGTGATACAACGAGACGATAAACACTTTACCGTAGATATAAACAACAAGATGCTAAGAGTTTCCATAGACCAGTTAAAACCCGCTTTTGTTGTACCCGACGACATCGAACAACAACAATAAGACGAAACTAGCTCAGTAACCTACGACGCGTTCGTCCAGCTCAAAATCCAAAATAATCGAAACGTAGGGCGGGCAATTCGGAGCGAAGAGAACCAAAAAAAGTAAACACACTATACTCACGGGTAGGAATGTCCGCTTTCCTGAGCGATTCCAAGCGGGTTATAAATGGATAAGTCAATAAACTAACCAAATTAAGCGAATAGGTTAAATGCGTAGCATTAAGTAGATTAAGAAAATAAATATAAATAATAGAATAAGCTTAGTATATAGGATCTACCTGCGCGGAACAACGACAGCCCTAATACTCAACAACCTTCGTAAAAAGAAAGGAAGAAGAAAAAAGAAAAACGTTAGCACTGGTAAGAGGGTAATGTAGCGGCACAAGGCCGTTGTTACGTCCCGGAACCAGCAATAATCCTAACCCTGGGACAGCGTCCGATCTCCCACTTCTTCGCTCTCGAACAACTTCCACACTCTCGTACTGTCCGAATCGGCCAGTCTTTTGATAAGTTCGTTCTTCAACCGGTCGTATAGTCCCGTCGCCGGCAGGTCGAGCACTATGTCCTCGACTTGTTTTATTTATCATTCCCCTAGTTCGCGATGGCGATGTTAAATTTCGTTCTGTCCCTCACGATGCGCGCGGACTCGAACTGCGCTTCCAAGAGGATTAACCACAGCACGACTTCTTGCAGCCAAAATTATGGTATGCGGAGTTATTGACCCACCGTGTCTATACTGTCGGTGGCGTTCGTCTGACACTTTCTCGCCGACACTTTCGCCTAACATCGCCTAATACGTTCACCTCTTTCTCTTGAGATCACGTCGGGATCACCAATTTGAGATGTAGAATGTGAAGAGTGTCAAAGGACTGCTCGGCATATTAATTTAACGGTGCGTTTATTAATATTATTAGCACGTGTTGCCTGGGCCGTATTCGGATATTTCATCGGTCTTTCTTAAACGATCTCTCCGCGATACTATAGTAAAGGCCAAAGAAGCAGCTGGAAAAAGAATCATTGTGCCAGGGCCGCGAGACGCGACGCGTTCGTCGTTAATTGTAGTTTTAGCAAGATGACAATTCCTTAGGATTATTGCGGTTCCCGGGACGTAACAGAAGCCTTGTGCCGCTACATTAGTTCTGATTATCTCCTATTATTCCCTCAACATTATACTTCTTATTTAATAATTTTATTAGCTTCAAATTTTCCTTTTATTTTTTTTTATTTCATTTCATTTTATTTCATTTTATTTCATTTCATTTTATTTCATTTTATTTCATTTCATTTTATTTTATTTTATTTTGAATTTAATTTTGCTTCAGTTCTATTGTTAATTGTAATTTAATATTTTAATGTACTTTAAGCTTGAAGTTATGTTAATTATTGAGACTACTTTATTTTACTTTAATTTAATTTTTATTTTAATTTTATTCTTAATTTTACTCTTAATTTAATTTAATTATACTTATTTTTTATTGCAATATAGTTAAGAATAAAATATCTACTGCCTCATGCATCATTATATATTATTTAGTTTATCAATCATAATTAGTTAACTGTACTTGGGTGAAAAATTCAATCTATTTCTCCTTTCTGAAGGCCGATTCCCATGAACTTCCAAGAGTTCTGTCTCTGTGTATATGATGTATTATATTACATTAATTCATATTATCTATATTTTCTTTTTCTTACTACACCCGTCTTCTTATGTGGAGCTAACACTTCCTTTGTTGAATTACTATCTCACCAGATACCATCTTATGGTTGAAAATACAATTCACTTCGCAACATGTAATGTTTACTTCATGCACGCATCGATTATTATTGCCTTCAAGATGGCTGCTTGTGTACCGTTACCAATATATTTTAGTCTTGTGTCTTATAATTCTTGATTAGTACTGTGTTAATTATTTATCTACTTCTTATTTCTAATCCTCTTTTAATGAGTAACGTGCAACTGAAATAACTGTAATACCATTTTAGTGTTTTATTATAATGTGTGTATTTATAGTGTGTTAATTTAATATCAAATGCATTGTATTGCTGTTAGAGTCCATAAATTATTAATAGCCCAGCCTCCCAACTAGGCTGTGAATAGGTTATTAACCACCTATTATTCTTTATTTGGTATTTTGTTTAATTTGTTTAATTTAATACATCACTGGTGTATAATACCAACAACCGCTATTGTCATGTAATTTAAAATATAGTGTTATAGATTATTTCAATTCGTCAGGTTGTTATAAAACTTATTTTTCTAAATAAAATTTAATATAATAATATCATATATGCCATAGCAGTATAATAACCTCTTATTTTAGTCGTGTTTGCCGTTGATATTCTGTTAACCTGTCTTGATTAATTTCTAACCTCTTTTTATGTTCATTAGCTGTTTATATTTCTTTCTCTTTCCTTTGTTTTTGCTTCATAATTGCATGACGCAGTTTTTTAAATCTATTCCATATGTCGTCGTTAGTTAAAATTTTGCTCATTAAATTATTGCTATTTATAGTTTCTCGAATTTTATTCTCCAGTTCAATATGCTGTGTCGCCCACTTAGGACATATACACAGTGCATGTTAAGCATTGTCTGGTTCTTCATTACATTTTCAACATTTATTATTACTTCCTTTATTTATTCTGCTTCTATATGCATTAAAAATGTAAGTATCTGCATATTATAATAACCTTATCTTTTTTTATTAGTGAAGATCACTACGCCATCAATTAATTTTCTTGCCCACTTTTCTTTTTTGTAATGTAACCATTCTTTTTCCTGGTCTTCTGTAGCTTTCTCAATCATCCTTTCAATTTCCTCTTTCAAAGAGTTTAGCTCTCTACCAGTAGTGTCAGCTAACATGTTCCATAAGTATTTACTTTTCATGTGGTATATCTTTGCTAACATTTGCACTTTTATGTATATCGGCATGTTACTTGTCAGCATGTACAGTGCTGCATGTGATACAGTTCTGTATGGTATGTAAGTTCTAGTTAATGCTGCTCTTTGCTCTCTTGTCATTATTTACTTATTCTTAATCATCTTTAAGGCTCCAGCTCCATATTGGTATAGCATACATTAATACGGATTCCCAAATATTATAATAAAGTCTTCTGGCATGGTTCAACGATCCTCCCACATTTGATAACAGGCTTCTCATTGCTCCTACAATCGCATTGGCTCTCGTGCATACTTTTTCAATGTGAGTAGTATATTTCGTACTGTTATCGATTTCGATTCCTAGGTATTTTATAACATTTTTTGTTTTCAGGTTATGGTTCCCTATCTTGATATCTATTACTTTAGGTATTCTCATACCTGTTACCAGTATAATTTCAGTTTTTCTATTGCCCAACTGTAGTTGTTCATTGTACACCATTTGTTCATTGCTTCATTTAATTTAAAATTGATATTCTTACCTTTCTTTATTAAAGATATGAGAGCAAAGTCTTCCGCAAAGACAATTGACGTTAATTTGTCTATTCTTTTCAGGTTGTTCAACAACTATCGTACACCAGATTGCATAAAAATAGACCCAGAATCAATCCCTGTGGAACTCCCATGTACACATATCTTTCAATTGTCCCAAATAAGTTTGCTACTGCTATTTTTCTTCCAGATAAGTAATTGCGTAAGAGTATCATAAGTTTATCAGATACTTTCCTTTCTTTAACCTCATTTAGAATATTTAACCATTTTATTGAATTAAAGGCATTTTTGATGTTTATAGTGACTAGTATGCATACTAAATTCTTTTTCTTGCGGGTATCAGCTATCCTCATTACTTAACAGCCAGCATCTACAGTACTGTGTTTCCTCCTAACACCAAACTGATTATTATTAAATAGATCCATTCCAATACATCTCTCAATCAGTTTTTTGAAGATGTTTTCCCACATTTTACTTAGCGCAGGTAAGATACTAATCGGCCTATATGCTCTGGGCTGTAATGGATCTTCCCCAGATTTCAGCAGAAACCCTAGCTATTTTCAATATTCCCGGAATTCTCCCATCCTTGGTGATATTATTAAGCATTTGGCATACTTCACTTGTTCTCTTCTGTGCAATCAACTTAATAATATCAGCTGGAACTCCATCCTACACAACCACTTTCTTAGATTTACCTTTCTGGCTGCTTCAATTACGTCTTCATTACTGATCGTTAAGTCAGTATTTATTTCATCTTCGTCATTATTGTGTAAAATTTCTCCTGCCGGCAATGTCGGTTTCGTCGTAAATAGCGTTTCTATTATTTTTGTAACAGATATGTCCTTAGGTGCGGCTCTCTTAGCTATTTTTGCCATGACGCTTTGTACGGTTTACCCCATGGGTCCTATTCTAAAGTGGTACAGTACTCATTCCATGCTTTTGCTTTGCTCTTTTTGATTTCATTGATCAATTCTTTTCTATTTTTTTTTTTTTGTAAATACTCAATAATTCGTTGTAATATTCTCTGTTTCTTTTTTTGGCTCTAATAGCTTTTCTTCAACATTTGTTCGTTTTTATCCTAATTTTTTCTATCCCTTTGCTTCACCAAGAGTTCGCTTCTGTTGCCAAGCTTACAGCCGTGCATTGATAGGTCATATATCCAATCATGTGACATCTGAAGCATTTTGTTATTTTAGGAATGACCCTTGTTGCAGCGATGGTTAACCCCATTCTGTTTTTTATTATTTTACTATCATCTAGCATATAGGACGATGGTATTGTCACGGATCGAATTTTTGTCTGGTCATGGATAGCGACGTTTGTGTGGTTATTGATCTGCTTTCGCAGACTATTCTTTTATCCGCCCTACCCCTAGTCGCCTTTTTTTTCTTTAGGTTCTTCATCTACTCAACCAAAGACGTAGCATGTCCATCAGAGTTATTGCCCCAATTCTTACAATTTCTGGGTCCTTTTTC
Organism: Bombus pascuorum; assembly: GCF_905332965.1. Taxonomy (NCBI): domain Eukaryota; kingdom Metazoa; phylum Arthropoda; class Insecta; order Hymenoptera; family Apidae; genus Bombus; species Bombus pascuorum. The sequence goes on along the minus strand of NC_083497.1, from coordinate 3,307,640 downwards.
TATAACAAATGCAATCTTCTTTTTAACGTATTAATATTCATTACTGCCTCCATCAGTATTTCAATTAGTAGCTTTAGCTCATCTGTTTTATAGTGATTGATTCAGCGTCTTCTGATAGAGATGCTTTATCTTCTTTTTCTTGTTTTCCTCTCCTCTTGTTTATGTTCTGCATTGAGGTGGTTTTATTTAAATCCGCCTTATCTTTTGCACGCCTCGGTGCAATTAGTGTACTATAGTTACTGCAATCAGAATCGCCCGGTCTGTCATCCTCGATTTTACTGATTGCAGTTATTTTATTTTTGTTTCTTTCAATAGGACTCTTCGCCTCCTCTTCATACTCCTTTTTGGAATGAACGGGTCTGTTTCCTTTCTTGCACTCCTCTTTAGATGTGGTAATATTTTGCACGTTACCTTTAGTTTCCTCTTTCTTGTGGTTCTCCGTATTCCGTTTCCAGTTTCCTCATCAGAGTCGTTTGGACTGGTGTCTTCTTCTTTCTCCGTTTCCTCCACGTCGTTCCTCCAGTCATATGATGACCGTCGAGTCGAGTCTGATGAAATTTCCACTATGTGACAGATATAACTCTACAAAATATGTTGTTTAAATTTTCATTAGAGGCTCAGATAAAAAGATTGTAAAAAGTGACCTTTACTATTTTCTTCATGATTCCGAACGCTTGTAATTCTCTCAATACATTATCTAGTAAACTATTCCTCCTAATTTCCACCCCAAAAACTCAGGTTATTTGGCCCAGTTTCTAAAAAGTTATTATTTTTTGAAGGGCGTTCGAATACTTTCATGAGCTGCTGTATATATAAACAAGGGTTGGGCGGGCTTACACGATGGTGTAAGAAATGTCTGCTTTAACTCAATTGCAAATGAATATTATGAATATCTGGGTTAACTTTTTCAATGCTTTGGTGCAAGGCGGCCTGCAGCGCTTGCGTGTCGTGAATTACTTTTCGTTTAATTAAATACTACAATAACTAATCGTAATTATTACATAAACTTAAAGATTCATATAATTTCATTATGGTTACATTTCTCAACTTTTTAACGACTTTAATGTAGGTACAGGATAACTGAGAGATTCGAAGATGCAAACATCGAATATCTCGGAAATATCTAGGGCCGAGTGGCAGTTATATGCATGTATAGAAAAAAGTTGTTCAGAATTATGCCCCCGATAACATATTCAAAAATCATCGACATCGTTGTGTAATAAGGACAAACTTCTAAATAATTACCAAAAATTAGTCACATGAAATTATGTCTCTTTTAAAACCATTCAAATTTTATCTGAAACATTTTTCATAAAAATCGTTATTTATGTAGTAATTGAGATGGTTTCATTATTCGTACCCCACACTGTATACATACTTGTACTTTTCCTTTTCATTAAATCTTCATAAAATCATCAAAGCTTATTGTTCATATTAAATAAACAATTATTATGATAATATGGATAAATAATGGTAGTTTTTGCGAGATCGCGTCAACGAGAGTCGTAAATTCCTGTTACGATACGTTAATCAACGCCACGAATCAGCCGATCCCCCATTTCAATTAAGATAATAGGGGCGGTTGAAATGATTATAACACTGGGTTAACAGGTTTAATATACACTCTTATTTCCAACAACTTTTAAGAATACGATTAATTCGTAGTGAAGTATTTTTCACGAAGATAACAATTTGAGATGTTGACTGATCGAAGATGTATTAACCAACTAGTAACTCGCTCTCAACTCGCTCTCAACTCTCTCTCGACTCAACTGACGATTCGCGACTAGACTCTTGACTAACAACTGACTGTTAATCAATTTTCTCCCTCAAGTATCCCATTGTTGTCTTTTCATATCCCCACAACGCACGTGCTCCGTAACCATCTGTGATCATGGTCATGTACGCCTTCTTCCGAGTAACTATTTGACTGAAGGACCGAAGGCATATTGATGGATCAGTAGGCCGATTGAAGTTTACCAACCCTTTCGGTCTATCGGCACTTACGTTTTATCACAACACGGTATATATTTCGTCGGTCTTTCTTAAACGATCTTTCCGCGATACTACAATAAATACCAAAGAAGCCGCTGAAAAAAGAATTGTTGTGCCAGGGCTGCGAAACGCGTCGCGTTCATCATTTGTTATACTTTTAGCAAGATGACGGTTCCTTAGGATTATTGCGGGTCGAAATAAGTATGTTTATACAGATGGTGGCTATCTTGACCGAGGGATGGATTATGATTTACGGTAGGTCCCGGGACGTAACATAAAATAATAAATAAGATTTCAGAGATAGGAATAAATAAGATAAAGAAAAAAAAATATTTCAGAAATTGATAATATTTTCGTTATGCTGTAGTAGAAAGTAAATTGATAAATAAATTTCATTTTCGGCTTTACTTTTTAGTTACTGACAATTAATAATCCGCCAAGATACCCCTGCACGTGAGCAAACCTCCTTACACGAACGAAAAGAGGTCAGTCCAAGCAGCGGAGCGCTCAGTGATGCTCAATCCAAATGTTGATTTGACATTTTGTAGGAGTTATTGAAAAATTGACTTTAGGTTTTCCGGTAAATATTCACTTCACATCATAAAATGTCAAATTAATTCGTCTTTCCTATGTTAGAGTTTTTTTAGAACATATTTCTAATCTTTTTCTTCCCACGCTCAAAATATATTACGATCATAAAAGGAAGAATGAGATATTTCCGAAACCCATCTGGTAAAGGGAAAGTCTACTTATCTAATGACCATCTGTAATAAATCTTTAGCTATGTGAGGTTTCCAGATCGTGCAAAATAAGTTTGCGCTTTTTTTGAACACATCTGGAGCACAGCCTATTCGCTTCCTCTATACCATATCCTTGTTTCCAAAAAAATTTCTCAAATATCATAACCGTTCTGAGATAATACCGAGTTATGCAACGGAGGTGAAAGCATTGGCAAAGAGTATTGTAAATTTTTCTTTCGGAATGAACTCTCCATCACTACAATGCCGTGTTTTAGACATTTTGAAGCAAGGGCTAGAATAGTTTTGGAAGAACAGAATCATTCTGACAGTCTACGAGAAACTTCCAAAGAAGTGAAAATAATAAGTTAGTTATTTGGGCGTATTGTGTGTGCAATCTGCGTAGTGCGTGTATTATGCGGGTAATGAGTGTTGTACATAGTGTAGCAGTATTTATATTGTAGCCATATTTATTACAATATGTATAAATTTGGAGAACTTTCGAACATGCACCTTTGCTACGGTGCGGCGGATAGCAATAGCACAAAAGCACAAATTTTATACGTCGAAAAATATCCCAATAGGACTATATCCAGCGCAAATATATTTTGCAAAATAGACCAACGATAATGTACCGGGATACCGGTACATTAAAACCTGCTAAATCTAGCGGACAAATTCAGCACGATGATCCGGATCTGGGAAATAGAATACTGCATCGTATGCAAGAAAATTCAAGAAGAAAAGATTTTTGCGAATGGATATAACATCATTCTATTTATGATACAACATGTAATAAATGTGGAATAACAAATATACGTAACGAACATTTCTGGGCATGTGAAAATCCACACGCATTAAAAGTTGACTCATGCAGGATGGTGCACCGTCACAATTTACCAATGCAGTGCAACAGTACTTGACCAGCTGTTTTGGAAACGGGTGGATCGGTCGAAGAGGATGTGTGCTTTGTTCTGTTAGCCAAGTTCTGTTTACAAGAAAGAGGAGAACATGTTAAACATCTATTGTAATTTGTTGTATTTTTTGTAGACACTCGCGGCTGGGACAATCGCGGTGCATGTGTGATTTTGTTGTAGACACTCGCAAAGGCAAAGATTAGAGGAAACATGAATCAGCTCCTACTCGAAAATTTTATAGGGCGTTTTTCGATATTTTCTTATAGGTTTCTACGAGTAAGTTTCGATATTTTCTTATAGGTTTCTACGAGTAAGCAGGTTTAATGTTCATCTACCATTTCTTTTGCGAAACATCGTGCGGGGTTGTTTACGTCTGTGAATACCATGGTTTTCTTCTCTACGATTTATATGAGGTAAGCGGTTATCCATGTGTGACCTTCGTTTGTCTAAGGTTTACGTGTAGGGGTATTTTTAATTGTCAATAATTAGAAGACAAAGCTGAAAACGCAATTTTTTTACTCTTGATTTTCATCTTATTTCGATGTCAAGAATCACCCCTCAAATTTCTTGACATCTGTAACTGAACACCCTATATGCATAATTGAACTTATATGAAAACTTAACTGCTGCCGTCAAATTGTTCAATATTCCAAAAGGCAACGTAATGTATACATACACATATATCATTTCTAGTGTAACCGCGTAACCATGTGTAATGCATAACCAGGAGGGTATTTTTATCACAAATTTTTATTTCTATTAATTTTACCACACTCGTCTGTGATTTTACCATCTTTATTATTTGGATTCAATTCCTATACTGACTGCTATAAGTCGCAGAAGGCGTGAGAAATACTCTGCTTTTTTACGCGATCAGTATTTGAAAATATGGGACATGAAGTTCGATAAGATGCAAGGTCTATGTTGCATACTCTGGTTTAGTTCATATTCTTTACCTTCAACACTTTCACCGGAGGATGGCGTTAAACATCGTAGTATTCTACATATGTATAACGGTTGATTTATAAAACAAAACTCCTGGCACACAGTGGGATGGATTAACAATTAAGTAGGCACTTATTTCATTTTTTACATATTTCATCATTTATTGATTCTAATTCAAGATCATAGATAATACTACTACTATTCATTTAAATCTGTGATAAAAATATATTTAAAAAATAGGAGGCTTTATTATGTATCTGAGTCAGTATCTATACCTCCTCGTCTAGCAAATACGTATAATTTGTCCAACTGTGTCCTGTCTATCAAAAACAAATCACTAATCGACTCACAAGTCAATAGTGGTAAATAGGATATCCGTGAGATAGGCATGTAAAATAATATAGTTAAGAGGCAAAAGATATTAGTTAAGGACTAGCGAACGATGGACAATCGTTAAAGTCAAGAGTGAATTTACCAAAGTCATTTTCAGGGATGTCATTAGTTATAACGAAAGTTATAATTAAAAGGAAAAAAGTTGCAGTATAAGAATGTAGGGTGTATGTGCATGTGCACTCTGTGACACACATGTACCCTGATACATGGAGGTGTCGGCGACCAAGTCGAACATGCTTTGATTCCGTTATCTCAACCGACAAAACCATTTCGCGTCTGATTTCACAATCCGTGAGATCGCTGAAACCGGCAACCGAAAATGCACGCACGCGCACGTGTGTGTAAGTGTGAACACACGTGTGCGTGAATTAAGGAAATAAAAGAGACGATCCTGACTGTGACCAAACAGTCCAAAGGAAACCCGAACCGAGTGACTTATTAAACTCACCTCTACAAGACGCTCTTACAAGAATTACTAGATTAATTTAAACGATTTTAGTTGCAAATAACTATCATAAAAGATCAAATTGTTTTTGGCCATCGATATTATAATTATAACTGTTAGGGTCCCTGATCATTTCACCTATCCTCCACCCACTTTTGTTGTAAAAAGAATATCAATTCCTCAATGCGTTGGATGCGGATGAATATAAGTAACTAAATTTTGGGAAATTGAATTTATCTAGAATAACGAGGTATGCTTGAATTTACAAATACAAAAAATTTCTTTAACTTAAACAAATTTAAGAATAATAACAAAATACGTTATGTTGATAATAGATTAATGGTCATATAAGCATTTATAATTTTCCTTATAAGAAGAAAGCTAACTAAAACCATTTCAATAGAATTTAGGCAGCTGACTGCTTTTTAGAAATAGAAATCTAAAAAATATTTTAGGACAACTTTAAGTTTAAGACAATATTTAGCAGATTATGAAAAAATATGCATTATTCATAAAACTTGGCTGCATATTTGTTTTATAGCAATAGAAGAATTAAAAAATTAATCCCCAAGGTGGTCCAAGGGAAAGCGGTGTAAAAGTGTTCATTGCTGTTGAGGAAAGTTTTGTAAAGAGATTCGTTTCTCTTCGCTTAAAGGTCCTCGCTTAAAGGTACTATAAAATTTATAAATTTCGAGAACCTATTCGGGATCTCTCAGTTGTCTCTATTTATTATATCTAGTTGCATTCTCATTTATGGATTGTTCCTTACTCGAATGACAAGCTAATTTAGTCGAGTATTTCTCCATGGGTGTTTTTATTAAGGTGTTAAGGTAAGGTCTTAGGTATGATACACCACTATATGTCATCTTATCATCTGTCTATCTATCATATGTCATCTTATATTACGACGCGCCACTATAGTGGCTCACTCTACTGACTCATTAGCTTACCGTTTGAACCGTTTGATCTTTTTCATTTGTCTTGCTTTACACTTTTTTCGCCCTCACAACATTTTATAACAGTATTAACAATATACAGATAGAATATATGGTCTTCTTTTTTGTAAAGCCAGTGTCAGGTATCAAATGTTGCTTTTCATCAAAATAAATATTCCATTATTAAATGCTCTTTTTAACATGCCGATCCGTATCCTTATAATTCTTTAGAATTTTCAACCTGAAAATGTCGCTTTAAAAAAAAAATTAAGAGCAATTTGACAGACACTATCGCGTTATAAGTGTGAAAATTGTGATGTGGGTCTATGTGACGTGCTGTGCTCTAAAATATATCACACTCAATTGTAGTATTAATTGTTACAGTAAATTATTAAAGTTAAAATATACGCATCATATTTTTAAGAAAAATTATAATTTAGTTATCAAAAACTTCGTTCCAATGTGCTTGCGTAGAGAACAGCATTATCCGTCACACATTGCAGTGCTGTATCGATTACGCGTAATTCGTGTCAACTTCTGCCGTACAGAAAAACAGCCTCGCACAAAATTCAGCCATATTTTTGATTGATAGTTCTCCGCGACTTGTAATTATCGATCAAGTAATATATAAAGATTTCGTGCTGGTTTATTATTTAGTAAGTCTTGCCAGAGGTTTACTTATAAATTTTAATATTTTTAGATTTAGAATTTTTAATTCATATTAGATCAGTTGTTTGTTACATTTTCGAATATAGTATGCTTAATCATCAAAACAGTTTTTCCGTTTATGTACTTCGCAATTTTAATTTAAAAAATATTTACTCCGCTATAGTAATGTTATATGTGTAAACAATCTTAAAAATACTTTCAATCGCGTAATTACATTATTTTTTTCTATTGTAATCTATTTACTGCATTACTACATTATTTATTATATATAGGTATGTTGCGGGTATTTTATTTCAAATAGTATAATGCGTAGAAAAATGTATAAAACATTAAAAATATAGTTTTAGTAGATTGTATGATAATTATCTTTTAAGAAGTAATTATGTGTATGTATAATCAATAATAGAAGAAGATTCTTAATGTAACTCTTTTCAAATGAAAAAAAAAATTGGATTTTATCCATTATAACATATTTAATCTAATTAATATCCAGTACAACAAAAAGTAATACAAGACAAATAAGTGTACTTACGAGTTACGTTAACAATTAACATTACACAGTTTACATTGATAATATTTTAACTACATGTATCATTTATTTAAAATCTAAAATGTTTTCATATATTTGGAGCCATTTTTGGTAATGTTATCTGGAACTTTTGTATCTGTCTTTTTTTCACGAACTATTTTCGTAAAATGATTTATGCGCTTTTATTTGCTAACTTATACTCGTGTATATGATATACATATATATATATATATTTATTGTAATAAACCGTTTTATAGGCGGCGCTGTACAAAAAATGCACATACTATATCAGCTATACATATAATATATATATTAGACTGCACGTACTACAAGCTGCTACAAGTCAACAAGTTAACAATACACATATAGTGCCTTTGCAAAGCAGCAAAATTGTTCATTACATCAAGTTTACAAATTATAATGTTTTCTCTAAATATTGTATATATTAAAACGAACTAAGTAGATTATTCAATAAGTACTATAAAGAAAAAGAAGCTCTAAACAGGAAAGAACAACTTATCATTACTATAAAATTTTTAAGTACATTCCTCTGCTTTTTATATTTATATTCTTTTAGTTTTATCATGTTGGAAAGATTGGAACTTTGTTCCAAGCATGGTTTCAAGTTAATAAGTTGTAGTACTCATATATAAGAAACACGTGTAAATTTGTACAAGAATAATATTAGTGCCTATATTATAAGAACTAATTTTTAAAATATCATTTCTGTAAATAATAAATGTAAGACAACTTGTATTTTAAAAAGGTAGTATTAACTATGTTATCGTTATGTTTTAATTTATTAGAGAATAAAATTGATAAAATAATATTCGTAATATATTAATTTTTTATGTGTAATATAAATAATAAATTTAGTTTTTATTTTTTCAGAATGCATATTTTATAGTTTATCCAAACCTAAGATACTATGAACCGTTTACTACTATTATTATTCTTCGTTAATTTTATAAATAATAGTATATCATGGGAGACTTTTATGAGGAGTCGAAGCAAATATGGTAATCTAGGTGCTCCAATTTTATCTGAAGATCATGAACTTCCAAGTGCTGAATGGTTTACATAGTTTCTAGATCACTTTGATCCAACTGATGTGCGTGTTTGGCAACAGGTAATAAGAATATATTAAATATTTCTTAATTTTTATTTTATAATATAAATCTTTTTATTATTTTTTCAGAGATATTTCGTAAATGGAGAGCACTATAAGAAAGGTGGTCCAGTATTTTTGGTGATAAGTGGTGAAGCTGCAGCAAATGCTAAATGGATGGCAGAAGGTCAATGGATCGAATATGCTAAGCAATTTGGAGCGCTATGTTTTCAAGTGGAACACAGCTTTTATGGACAAAGTCATCCTACTTCGTATGTAACATTGTTTATAAAATATATAATTGATACATTTTAAGTTATAATGTTACGTTTTTGTTATCTGCAGGGATCTCGGCGTGAAAAATTTAATGTATCTTTCATCGCAACAGGCACTTGCAGATTTGGCTTACTTTATAGAATTCATGAATATTAATTACAAGTTACCAGCTGGTACTAAATGGATTGCATTTGGAGGATCATATGCTGGATCATTAGCTGCTTGATTGCGTAATAAATATCCTCATTTAGTACACGGGGCTGTTTCTGCTAGTGGTCCTTTATTAGCAGAAATTGATTTTCAGGGTAAATATAAGATACACTTAAATATAAAAAATATTTTATTTAAAACAGAAGTGTTTTATATTAATAATTATACTTTATAGAATACTTTGTTGTTGTTGAAAATGCCCTCAAAGAATATTCTGAAGCATGTGTAAATGCAATACTAGAAGCAAACAAACAATTTCATATAATGTTACATCATCCTATCGGTCAACAAGGAATAGCTAAAAATTTATGTAAGTAAAAGTAAAATTCTTCATTTACAAATCAAATATATCATTATTGAAAAATTATTTTTACTTATAGTTTATGTGATCCAATCAACGAACATACCAAACGTAATGATATTTCGAATTTGTATGAAACAATAGCAAGCATCTTTGCTGGTATTGTACAGTACAATAAAGACAATCGTAATAATTCCGCAATGGCTAATTTAACTATCGATAGTGCCTGCGACATATTAACGAACGAAACATTGGGTATTGCTATTGACAGACTTGCAATTTTGAGCACTAAAATATTACAGGCATCAGAAAAAAAGTGTTTGGATTATATGTATAATAAAATGATTCATAAACTTCGGAACATAACATGGGCTAGCGAAGAAGCAGAAGGGGGTAATGTATTTTTTTACTTATACTATTGCTGTTTTAATTTTTATTTATTGTATTTTAAAATATATTTCTTGTAGGACGTCAATGGACGTACCAAACGTGTACAGAATTTGGATTCTTTCAAACTTCGACAGCACGCCCAAAATTATTTAGTGAAACTTTCCCAGTAGATTTCTTTGTACAACAATGCATTGATATATTTGGCCCAAGGTTTATTTAAAATTTCTCAATTATGATAAATCATTAGCTATAAAATTATAACATTTCCGTATTCTAACAGGTACAATATTCATTTGCTGAATTCGGCAGTGAATAGAACAAATATTCTGTATGGAGGATTAGATTTAAAGACTACAAATGTAGTATTTATTTGTACATGGATCAATTGATCCTTGGCATGTTTTGGGAATTACAAAATCACCAAATCCGCAAATACCTGTCATTTATATTGATGGTGTGTACATATTAATTGAAATTTTTCATTTTTCGTGTAATACAAAAAATTTATTTATTATTATGACGATAGGTACTGTTCATTGTGCCAACATGTATCCTCCTTCCAAAAATGATCCACTTCGGTTGAAAGCTGCCAGAGTTGAGGTTGAACATTTAATAGATGAATGGCTGCATAATTAAATATGATATTTTTAACGCTGTGTGTGCTACATTTAACTACTTTATGATAAGTAGTTTTTTATTTTTTTAAACAAAAATGATGTATTAAAAGAATTAAATTTATCTTATTAACTTTTTGAACAATTTGTATTTTCCTTTATGAACTTCTGTGAAACAATTATGATACATAAATATTTTTAGTTGAAACAATTCGTGCATAACTAAGACTAAAACTAACTATGTACGTACATAACAAGTTACTGAAGATACACGAGTGTTCACCATTCTGTGTTTATGTTTAAACAACTAGAATGCATGTATAGATACAATTAAACAAGTTTGCCCATAATGGCACTATTACAATTTTTTGTAGATTACTGAAGTATTAAATAAATACATGTACAAACTTACTACGAATATCTTACGTCAGTCAATGAATAAATACATATCTATTAATTATATATGTTTTATTCTTGACAAGCATGAGAAAAGATGTTCAACTGGTTAAAATAATACTAAACACAAATAATTTATTAAGGTGTTTTAAAATCTGCAAAAACAGATCCGACATGAATTTGAATAAGTGCAAAGTGTCTTAAAATGAGCACCATAACTGAATGAATTTTGATTCTGATATGTATAGCGTCGGCCTTTCCTTAACGGTACCATCTTCGAATATCGTTTCGTTATGAGTTTGTTCGATTCCTTTAAGGCGAGGCCAAGGTACCCATTACAGATATTGATCAACCGAGTATGCGTATGATTTTCATAAAATATTGTCAATCCTATTATAATCGAACATTCTTATAATAGTTTGTATAGAATTCGTTTAAAAATTATTAGAATTCGTTTGATCAGTAATTATACATATACATATATTACTCTCTCATTTTTTTGGCATATCCTTCGATCAACTCGTGATCCTCCTACATTCACAACTTTCGTCTTTGACTTACGCTACTGCAGTATACGGTATTTACATTACGTAACAAGGTAGTCGTAAATAATTTACTGTATAACAGAACAATAAATGTAGAATGAATTAGTTTTTCTATCTATGAATCACGCTTAAAAATTCTCCTACGCAACGTTTGAATTGTTCACCATGTTCTTTTAAGTTTCCATTTTAAATGGAGTTACAAATTATTTCATAAATGATATTTCATAAGATCGTTGAAATTCCATGGAAAATGGTTAATCCCCTACTTACTGTGGCTATAAAAAGTATTACTGCACCATTGTATTTCTTATAGCACTTACATATCAATTAATTAGATTACAGAATATTACATTTCGTATCGCTTAGTTAATAGTTATTTCATACGACTCGTATGTCATTTAAACGTTTCATTTAAAAATGAGAGTATGTGTCAATACTTGTCGTGGCCATTGTATTTATTTGAATTCATTGAGAAAATAATTGTCATATAATTAAACCATCAGATTTAATAGAGATGGAATTCATTTAAGAGATATGTCACTTTAAAATTTTTCTTGTATCTTCTTCGAAACTACAATGCTCTCTGATCCAGCTATCGCGAAATTTCTAGAACTATACATCAAATTTTCATCAAATTTTATTCTGCATAATTTACTATTATTTTTGCAATTTAAAACTTTATATCTTCGGAAGAAATTCAAAACCAATAATGTAATGGCACAAACTCTCCTATCCTACCATACTACCATTATATTTATTATTTCTTAAAGACAGACTAATGAAAATAACATACAAATTTGCTGTATTTTCATTGCTGCAAGGAATAAGAATAGGTACATACAATTGTCATTTACAAATCAATTCAGTTAATCAGTTAACTATTTAGTATTTTTTGATCTTTTAAATAATTAAATATAAAAACAAAAATATATGTGGAATGAATATAAGTTTTGGAAATATACTTATTATACACATATATTTACAGAAAAAATTTCTTTAAAAGAAAATTAATTTAGATAGAATATCATTTCATATATTATCATTTATATTCTTTAACGATAGTCAAAGGTATAATGAATAATGGTATTTAATTTTACATTCGACCCAAACAGAGATTTCAACGACGACGTACCCCAAGGCCGGTAGACAGAATGCCCACTATCGGCGAGGAAAAGGGAGTACCATATACATTTGTATAATGGTATCGAAGGTACAGCGGCAGAAGACTTTGTGCTGGTATTGATTACACCAGGCCGACAGTGGGACAACTAATGTCCAATAATGAAATGTATTTAAAACTCTATTAATCACAAAAATTATGAACATTATAATGTAACGTGCGCTTTCCCTTTAATTAAAATTATAATACTATAATAACAGATAGACTGCACTGTTGCTTGTTGCAAAATGAACATCTTAAAATATCAACCCTTCTTCTTTCTACATACAACTCACTAATATCTATGTACAACTATTATGATACACTTTATACATTTCTCAAGTATAAATTACCACTACGTTCACGAGTGCTTAGAGGAAAACAAGATAAATATAATTAAAGTAAGTACAGGCGAAAATACTGCGGATATTTTTACGAAGGCACTGTGTAGAGAGAAATTTGAAAGGTTTAGATCATGGATGAATGTAAACTAAGAGGAATGTAAATAAAGTAATAAGGTTTAAAGGTTCTATTAAGTAATTCGACAAATCATGTAAATCCGATAAGCAGTCGTTAAGAAGCATCTGGAAGAGTAGGTTGACAACAAGCGAGCGTGCGAGTAGGTTTACGAGGTCTTCAGAGTATAACATATGTGTATAACTGTTGTGTGTTGAATAAAGTGAACTATTTGAATTTCCGAATCCCTTCTATATCTTTACACTAAGTTATTAAATTCATAGTTTAATAAACAGGATATATACAAGGCATTTGTTCAGTTCAGCTTCACAATCTTCAATTTTGATGCACAAAGGAAATATTAATTGTTCATAAAGTACGACCTGCACTCTTTCTGGCAAACTATTGCCTATATAAAAATTACATTAAATTTGGAATAATATTGCTTTGCGTAGGTTCTGATAATAAAACAATTGAACTATTTTTAACTGGCATTTGATATATCTATATCAACTGTTTCTTCTTTCAGCAATGCCCGTTTGTCTTCTTTACTAGTAGCTTGTCGTTTACCACCAACTTTACGTTTACCTCTATTGAGTACACCATTTTCTTCTTCATCCATCATACGCAAAATTTGCGTTTGATCAGAACTTTCTATCGGTGCGATCGAAATATCACGAACTGCACGAAATTTACCACAATTGTTTAAATGTTCATTTTCTAGCCGGAAGAAATTCCAAACGAATCGCCTTAAAATGAATATATTTTTATATACTAATTACTCTAATTTAAATATTCGTTGAGGTACATATAAATAATAAAATAACTAAAGACGCACCTGAAGACTTCAAGAGGTGCTACTACCGATGTCATTAAATCACTAGATACATATCCACACTCAATAAGAACGAAACTCGCGATCCATGCAAACCTCAGAATAAAATCCTCGATTATAGCAAAATAATAAAATCCCTAAAGAAATATCAAGTGCAATAAATAATTGACTAAAAAAGAAAGATTAGAGCATACTTTTATTTACATACCGCTGCTGAATATACTACTTCCTCGCGTAAGAATTTATTTTCACCAGCATTGCTATCTAAAAGACCCCAATCCATTTTTAAATCCCACGTTAGTGAATAAATAGAATTGACAATGCAACTAAAGATCCAAAGCCACAACCATGGATTTTCCCAACGATTTGAATATTCCGCTAAAATTAATATTTTTTATCTCCTTGATTGAAAATAATATCAATCACACTAGAAAATTGTTTGTAACTTACCAGCATTGTAGGCACACATCGTATTAGATATAACAACAAGGAATGTAGTTGAATATTTTCCAGCATTAGCCAAATGTGGAAATGCCTCTTTAGAATCACGATATCGTCGTATACATTGTGCAAAACGAAACCATGCAGGTAGGCAATTAACAATAGGTCTAACAATTAAGGACCCAGACATACATTGCGTAGTATCTCCTGCTTCTAACCAATTTCCATTGGTAATATAAAAACATGTTAAAAAGTGGAAGTCTAACAGTGCCGTGGCCATACTATTTAATTGATCTGCTAACCAGAAATCAGCGAAATTCACGTACGCAAATGGTGATATTAAAACTCTTCCCTAAAAATAAAAATAAAATTTTATTTCTTATAAATTGAAGCAATTCTTGCAGTATATGTTATGTTAATAGTACTTACAATGATCTTTAATAACCAAAACCGTGCCTCGTGACGAAACATTTTCAATGGATTTAAGAGGAATGCTAACATGATACAGACTAAAACTAATGGATTCACATATGGAGGAATGCTTAAGCTGACACTGTATAAAAAACTTAATAAACTGAGAGTCCATATAACTCCAAGAACAGCCGCTAATTCCATAAGATGTTGTTCAGATAAATGGTTTCGCGGATCCAATTCAAATATCAACACGTGATTCACACCGGACGATCGCCATCCATAAACATTCACGCCAATAAGAAACAAAAATTCTATAATAAGCAGAGGTCCACGATATAATCTAAATGCAATTTTTAAGTTTTCACCGCCATCATGAAATATTGCTAGAAATAAAATAAAAGAAAATAGAGTATATAATTATATTTACTTTAGTTATTACATACTTCTTGTTATTACCTGAAAGTACAACTGCCACAAAGAGAACAATGAAACTACCAGAAAATAATCCAACTTTAAAAGTGGTCCATGGACTTTGATGCTCACCTAAAGGTGGTACACGTAAACGTTTCATTGCACGTTGTCTGTCTCCACCTTCCAAATCATTTGTTACTGTAGTTTCTGTATCTTGTATAAGATTGTCTATATCTTTTGATGTATAAAAATGTGCGGTTTCTACACATTCCATCCTCCATTTTGATCCGCTATCAACAGACAATAACTGAAAATAGAAATAAAGATAATATTACACCATGTACATATAAGACACAAATTGCTATGATGTATGAGGTGTGCTGAGTTTTAAACCTAGAGAAATACAACAAAAATAAGTATGAATTAATGCAACAATAAGAAACAAAATCTCTTTCTCTATGTACCTTATCGTGTTTTTTAAGAATCTTTCGAAAACCAGTGTAATTAAGATTTTGATAGTTCTGAAGAAGTATAAGAGACAAATAAAATTCTGAAAATGCAAGTTTCAATTCTCTCAGCTTCCTTGTTGGTAATAAATGAGGTTTAACATTCACTTTCCCTTTATTTTTCCCTCCACCATGTTGTAATTCTAATGCTGTCTTCAATTCACTTTGAAGAGCTGCATATTTACGTGTGGCTTCGGCTAACTTCTCTATACATATATAAAAAAGATCCATGTTTATTCAAATGTTTTATTCTTAATAGATGTGATTGTAATTTCCATTTATTTGAATTTATATGTACATAATCATGTAGAAAATCCTTACCAGAATAAAAAGTATTAATTTTCTTCAATTCACGATCACAAAATGTAAAGAATACTTCATCAAAAGAAGCAAAGTGTCGAGATATCACTTCTGGTTCAACACTTTCAGCTGACGGTGCTTCTTCTACAGCAGTATAGAGCATTGCCTTCATTTCCTATTAACCCAAAGAGGTCATTTTAATTAATAGTGTTCTGATCTTTCATTGTACAGAGTGTCTCAGAATAAGTAGGAAATATTTTGGGAGTGGCTTCTATATACCTAAACCATAAAAAGTTCATATGAGGATATGTCCTATTTGACTTTCTTTTCAAATTATAACGGTTTTTCTTTTGCAATTCATATTTCTTTCCGTAGACAAGTATTGTGTTTCTCAAGTTTCCAGAAAATATAGACTACATCTGGATATTTAAACATAGTAGGACAGTCATTGGTAAGATATCTGCAAGCTTGCATTGGAATATAAAAATACCATCTCAAATACCTTTTATGAAAAGTAGTATATAATGTAGTATACAAAATAAAAGAATAAAAATTAAATCCACTATAACTCGAAAACAAACTCAAGTAAGATATATTTATATAAAGTCTTTCTATTGTTTATATATGCAGAAGCTACTTCTAAAATATTTCCTACTTATTCTGAAACACCCTGTATATCTCCATTAGCATAGAAATAAATTTTTAACAAAGACAATTAAAATATAAATATTTTAATTTCCAAGGCTATTTTATTTTACCTCATAGCTTATGTATTGCTTACGCCATTCGGGCGTAATGTGAGCAGACAGATGTTCTGCAAACTTCATCTTGCTTCAATTAATGCAACAATCTGCAATAAACAAATTCGTTTAAATTATTGCTAAAGCGATATAAATATATAATATTAAAAATTTCCATAAAATAATTATGTATATAATAAAGCATACATAAAAGAATGAGATATATAAGTGAAGTACAAAGTGAGAAAATCATATATTATAATTGAAGAAACTTTTTTATTTCTATAGTCTATATATCTTCATAAACAACATTTACTCGATGTATTAATTTATTATTACGAACAGCGTATACCAAAAAAATAACAATATAATAAAATGAGCAAAGTGAAATATTATGATAATATAATTGCAAAGTAGAAAATGAAAAGATGAACAATTTAATCAAATGTTTCGTTTCACGCTCGTCTTTAAGGAATTAAACCACGAAAGAGATCACATACACATATAATGCACTTAAAACCTTTGTCGGCAGTACTAAATCAATATTTTCTGAATTCGTTTACTTCATGATAAATTATTATTACTTACATATTGTAAAGATATAGGACGGATTCGGAAATTCAAATAATTCACTTTATTTCACACACAACAGTTATACACATGTATTATACTCCGAAGACCTCGTAAATCCACTCGCACGCACGCTTCTTGTCAACCGACTCTTCCAGATGCTTCTAAACGACTGCCAATCGTCCTTTGCCACAACTCAGGCCTGGACACGCCCTGACGCTTGAACACACACATTCGCATGTACAGTGTAACTGTATCATCTTCCTGACGCATATATATGGATGTCTTTATTCTTACTTCTTATGTTTAACTGTCAAGCTTTACACGACACATAGCGCCATTGTTTCTTCATGCGTACAGGCGATATTCATTAGACGACTACAAGTCTTTTTATTACTTAATTTAGAACGTTCTTCGCAAATATAGATAGCTTCTAGTGTCCATCTGTATAGTAAGGATTGACGAGAATTTTCCGATTAAATACCTTTGATAATGTCATCGCTCGAAGATTTATTTCAGTTAGATAAAATGCTTATATGTGATATGTATATAATCTATAATAGTTATATGCAGTTTATAATGTTAAGCATTCATATTTCGATTCTTACTTTACAAAAAAAGATTTTGTTTATATGCTTACGTACATATGTATACATGCATATTGAATGTAAAAAATATATCCTCATACATACATATATATATATATATATATACATATATATGTATATTGTTTTTGTACAAACGTTTTATTTTTATTTTTTTTAACCGAACTATATCCATCAAATAGTTGATTAAATATAAGAAAGTAGAACTATAGCACACAAATAATTACGAACATTTTTATTTGAAGTTGGCTATGTGGATTTTTGTATTTTTTATCAGATATTGAGACAATCTTTTATTATATTATTACCCTCAGAATATTCTCTCAATTAACATTTACTTTGAATTTAATTTTTAATATAAATAAAACATTTTTTCGATTTTGTCAAGCATTTTTAAATGTTATAACAATAATAAAATTTTATTAAATATATATGTGAATTCAATCTTCTACTTTGTAAAAGATTGCAACATGCACAAATATATATTTAAATATATATAAACGGAACTATTAAATATATAAAAAACAAAATATTATAATATCATAAGATAAATAGTATAATGCGTAGAAAAATGTATAAAACATTAAAAATATAGTTTTAGTAGATTGTATGATAATTATCTTTTAAGAAGTAATTATGTGTATGTATAATCAATAATAGAAGAAGATTCTTAATGTAACTCTTTTCAAATGAAAAAAAAAATTGGATTTTATCCATTATAACATATTTAATCTAATTAATATCCAGTACAACAAAAAGTAATACAAGACAAATAAGTGTACTTACGAGTTACGTTAACAATTAACATTACACAGTTTACATTGATAATATTTTAACTACATGTATCATTTATTTAAAATCTAAAATGTTTTCATATATTTGGAGCCATTTTTGGTAATGTTATCTGGAACTTTTGTATCTGTCTTTTTTTCACGAACTATTTTCGTAAAATGATTTATGCGCTTTTATTTGCTAACTTATACTCGTGTATATGATATACATATATATATATATATTTATTGTAATAAACCGTTTTATAGGCGGCGCTGTACAAAAAATGCACATACTATATCAGCTATACATATAATATATATATTAGACTGCACGTACTACAAGCTGCTACAAGTCAACAAGTTAACAATACACATATAGTGCCTTTGCAAAGCAGCAAAATTGTTCATTACATCAAGTTTACAAATTATAATGTTTTCTCTAAATATTGTATATATTAAAACGAACTAAGTAGATTATTCAATAAGTACTATAAAGAAAAAGAAGCTCTAAACAGGAAAGAACAACTTATCATTACTATAAAATTTTTAAGTACATTCCTCTGCTTTTTATATTTATATTCTTTTAGTTTTATCATGTTGGAAAGATTGGAACTTTGTTCCAAGCATGGTTTCAAGTTAATAAGTTGTAGTACTCATATATAAGAAACACGTGTAAATTTGTACAAGAATAATATTAGTGCCTATATTATAAGAACTAATTTTTAAAATATCATTTCTGTAAATAATAAATGTAAGACAACTTGTATTTTAAAAAGGTAGTATTAACTATGTTATCGTTATGTTTTAATTTATTAGAGAATAAAATTGATAAAATAATATTCGTAATATATTAATTTTTTATGTGTAATATAAATAATAAATTTAGTTTTTATTTTTTCAGAATGCATATTTTATAGTTTATCCAAACCTAAGATACTATGAACCGTTTACTACTATTATTATTCTTCGTTAATTTTATAAATAATAGTATATCATGGGAGACTTTTATGAGGAGTCGAAGCAAATATGGTAATCTAGGTGCTCCAATTTTATCTGAAGATCATGAACTTCCAAGTGCTGAATGGTTTACATAGTTTCTAGATCACTTTGATCCAACTGATGTGCGTGTTTGGCAACAGGTAATAAGAATATATTAAATATTTCTTAATTTTTATTTTATAATATAAATCTTTTTATTATTTTTTCAGAGATATTTCGTAAATGGAGAGCACTATAAGAAAGGTGGTCCAGTATTTTTGGTGATAAGTGGTGAAGCTGCAGCAAATGCTAAATGGATGGCAGAAGGTCAATGGATCGAATATGCTAAGCAATTTGGAGCGCTATGTTTTCAAGTGGAACACAGCTTTTATGGACAAAGTCATCCTACTTCGTATGTAACATTGTTTATAAAATATATAATTGATACATTTTAAGTTATAATGTTACGTTTTTGTTATCTGCAGGGATCTCGGCGTGAAAAATTTAATGTATCTTTCATCGCAACAGGCACTTGCAGATTTGGCTTACTTTATAGAATTCATGAATATTAATTACAAGTTACCAGCTGGTACTAAATGGATTGCATTTGGAGGATCATATGCTGGATCATTAGCTGCTTGATTGCGTAATAAATATCCTCATTTAGTACACGGGGCTGTTTCTGCTAGTGGTCCTTTATTAGCAGAAATTGATTTTCAGGGTAAATATAAGATACACTTAAATATAAAAAATATTTTATTTAAAACAGAAGTGTTTTATATTAATAATTATACTTTATAGAATACTTTGTTGTTGTTGAAAATGCCCTCAAAGAATATTCTGAAGCATGTGTAAATGCAATACTAGAAGCAAACAAACAATTTCATATAATGTTACATCATCCTATCGGTCAACAAGGAATAGCTAAAAATTTATGTAAGTAAAAGTAAAATTCTTCATTTACAAATCAAATATATCATTATTGAAAAATTATTTTTACTTATAGTTTATGTGATCCAATCAACGAACATACCAAACGTAATGATATTTCGAATTTGTATGAAACAATAGCAAGCATCTTTGCTGGTATTGTACAGTACAATAAAGACAATCGTAATAATTCCGCAATGGCTAATTTAACTATCGATAGTGCCTGCGACATATTAACGAACGAAACATTGGGTATTGCTATTGACAGACTTGCAATTTTGAGCACTAAAATATTACAGGCATCAGAAAAAAAGTGTTTGGATTATATGTATAATAAAATGATTCATAAACTTCGGAACATAACATGGGCTAGCGAAGAAGCAGAAGGGGGTAATGTATTTTTTTACTTATACTATTGCTGTTTTAATTTTTATTTATTGTATTTTAAAATATATTTCTTGTAGGACGTCAATGGACGTACCAAACGTGTACAGAATTTGGATTCTTTCAAACTTCGACAGCACGCCCAAAATTATTTAGTGAAACTTTCCCAGTAGATTTCTTTGTACAACAATGCATTGATATATTTGGCCCAAGGTTTATTTAAAATTTCTCAATTATGATAAATCATTAGCTATAAAATTATAACATTTCCGTATTCTAACAGGTACAATATTCATTTGCTGAATTCGGCAGTGAATAGAACAAATATTCTGTATGGAGGATTAGATTTAAAGACTACAAATGTAGTATTTATTTGTACATGGATCAATTGATCCTTGGCATGTTTTGGGAATTACAAAATCACCAAATCCGCAAATACCTGTCATTTATATTGATGGTGTGTACATATTAATTGAAATTTTTCATTTTTCGTGTAATACAAAAAATTTATTTATTATTATGACGATAGGTACTGTTCATTGTGCCAACATGTATCCTCCTTCCAAAAATGATCCACTTCGGTTGAAAGCTGCCAGAGTTGAGGTTGAACATTTAATAGATGAATGGCTGCATAATTAAATATGATATTTTTAACGCTGTGTGTGCTACATTTAACTACTTTATGATAAGTAGTTTTTTATTTTTTTAAACAAAAATGATGTATTAAAAGAATTAAATTTATCTTATTAACTTTTTGAACAATTTGTATTTTCCTTTATGAACTTCTGTGAAACAATTATGATACATAAATATTTTTAGTTGAAACAATTCGTGCATAACTAAGACTAAAACTAACTATGTACGTACATAACAAGTTACTGAAGATACACGAGTGTTCACCATTCTGTGTTTATGTTTAAACAACTAGAATGCATGTATAGATACAATTAAACAAGTTTGCCCATAATGGCACTATTACAATTTTTTGTAGATTACTGAAGTATTAAATAAATACATGTACAAACTTACTACGAATATCTTACGTCAGTCAATGAATAAATACATATCTATTAATTATATATGTTTTATTCTTGACAAGCATGAGAAAAGATGTTCAACTGGTTAAAATAATACTAAACACAAATAATTTATTAAGGTGTTTTAAAATCTGCAAAAACAGATCCGACATGAATTTGAATAAGTGCAAAGTGTCTTAAAATGAGCACCATAACTGAATGAATTTTGATTCTGATATGTATAGCGTCGGCCTTTCCTTAACGGTACCATCTTCGAATATCGTTTCGTTATGAGTTTGTTCGATTCCTTTAAGGCGAGGCCAAGGTACCCATTACAGATATTGATCAACCGAGTATGCGTATGATTTTCATAAAATATTGTCAATCCTATTATAATCGAACATTCTTATAATAGTTTGTATAGAATTCGTTTAAAAATTATTAGAATTCGTTTGATCAGTAATTATACATATACATATATTACTCTCTCATTTTTTTGGCATATCCTTCGATCAACTCGTGATCCTCCTACATTCACAACTTTCGTCTTTGACTTACGCTACTGCAGTATACGGTATTTACATTACGTAACAAGGTAGTCGTAAATAATTTACTGTATAACAGAACAATAAATGTAGAATGAATTAGTTTTTCTATCTATGAATCACGCTTAAAAATTCTCCTACGCAACGTTTGAATTGTTCACCATGTTCTTTTAAGTTTCCATTTTAAATGGAGTTACAAATTATTTCATAAATGATATTTCATAAGATCGTTGAAATTCCATGGAAAATGGTTAATCCCCTACTTACTGTGGCTATAAAAAGTATTACTGCACCATTGTATTTCTTATAGCACTTACATATCAATTAATTAGATTACAGAATATTACATTTCGTATCGCTTAGTTAATAGTTATTTCATACGACTCGTATGTCATTTAAACGTTTCATTTAAAAATGAGAGTATGTGTCAATACTTGTCGTGGCCATTGTATTTATTTGAATTCATTGAGAAAATAATTGTCATATAATTAAACCATCAGATTTAATAGAGATGGAATTCATTTAAGAGATATGTCACTTTAAAATTTTTCTTGTATCTTCTTCGAAACTACAATGCTCTCTGATCCAGCTATCGCGAAATTTCTAGAACTATACATCAAATTTTCATCAAATTTTATTCTGCATAATTTACTATTATTTTTGCAATTTAAAACTTTATATCTTCGGAAGAAATTCAAAACCAATAATGTAATGGCACAAACTCTCCTATCCTACCATACTACCATTATATTTATTATTTCTTAAAGACAGACTAATGAAAATAACATACAAATTTGCTGTATTTTCATTGCTGCAAGGAATAAGAATAGGTACATACAATTGTCATTTACAAATCAATTCAGTTAATCAGTTAACTATTTAGTATTTTTTGATCTTTTAAATAATTAAATATAAAAACAAAAATATATGTGGAATGAATATAAGTTTTGGAAATATACTTATTATACACATATATTTACAGAAAAAATTTCTTTAAAAGAAAATTAATTTAGATAGAATATCATTTCATATATTATCATTTATATTCTTTAACGATAGTCAAAGGTATAATGAATAATGGTATTTAATTTTACATTCGACCCAAACAGAGATTTCAACGACGACGTACCCCAAGGCCGGTAGACAGAATGCCCACTATCGGCGAGGAAAAGGGAGTACCATATACATTTGTATAATGGTATCGAAGGTACAGCGGCAGAAGACTTTGTGCTGGTATTGATTACACCAGGCCGACAGTGGGACAACTAATGTCCAATAATGAAATGTATTTAAAACTCTATTAATCACAAAAATTATGAACATTATAATGTAACGTGCGCTTTCCCTTTAATTAAAATTATAATACTATAATAACAGATAGACTGCACTGTTGCTTGTTGCAAAATGAACATCTTAAAATATCAACCCTTCTTCTTTCTACATACAACTCACTAATATCTATGTACAACTATTATGATACACTTTATACATTTCTCAAGTATAAATTACCACTACGTTCACGAGTGCTTAGAGGAAAACAAGATAAATATAATTAAAGTAAGTACAGGCGAAAATACTGCGGATATTTTTACGAAGGCACTGTGTAGAGAGAAATTTGAAAGGTTTAGATCATGGATGAATGTAAACTAAGAGGAATGTAAATAAAGTAATAAGGTTTAAAGGTTCTATTAAGTAATTCGACAAATCATGTAAATCCGATAAGCAGTCGTTAAGAAGCATCTGGAAGAGTAGGTTGACAACAAGCGAGCGTGCGAGTAGGTTTACGAGGTCTTCAGAGTATAACATATGTGTATAACTGTTGTGTGTTGAATAAAGTGAACTATTTGAATTTCCGAATCCCTTCTATATCTTTACACTAAGTTATTAAATTCATAGTTTAATAAACAGGATATATACAAGGCATTTGTTCAGTTCAGCTTCACAATCTTCAATTTTGATGCACAAAGGAAATATTAATTGTTCATAAAGTACGACCTGCACTCTTTCTGGCAAACTATTGCCTATATAAAAATTACATTAAATTTGGAATAATATTGCTTTGCGTAGGTTCTGATAATAAAACAATTGAACTATTTTTAACTGGCATTTGATATATCTATATCAACTGTTTCTTCTTTCAGCAATGCCCGTTTGTCTTCTTTACTAGTAGCTTGTCGTTTACCACCAACTTTACGTTTACCTCTATTGAGTACACCATTTTCTTCTTCATCCATCATACGCAAAATTTGCGTTTGATCAGAACTTTCTATCGGTGCGATCGAAATATCACGAACTGCACGAAATTTACCACAATTGTTTAAATGTTCATTTTCTAGCCGGAAGAAATTCCAAACGAATCGCCTTAAAATGAATATATTTTTATATACTAATTACTCTAATTTAAATATTCGTTGAGGTACATATAAATAATAAAATAACTAAAGACGCACCTGAAGACTTCAAGAGGTGCTACTACCGATGTCATTAAATCACTAGATACATATCCACACTCAATAAGAACGAAACTCGCGATCCATGCAAACCTCAGAATAAAATCCTCGATTATAGCAAAATAATAAAATCCCTAAAGAAATATCAAGTGCAATAAATAATTGACTAAAAAAGAAAGATTAGAGCATACTTTTATTTACATACCGCTGCTGAATATACTACTTCCTCGCGTAAGAATTTATTTTCACCAGCATTGCTATCTAAAAGACCCCAATCCATTTTTAAATCCCACGTTAGTGAATAAATAGAATTGACAATGCAACTAAAGATCCAAAGCCACAACCATGGATTTTCCCAACGATTTGAATATTCCGCTAAAATTAATATTTTTTATCTCCTTGATTGAAAATAATATCAATCACACTAGAAAATTGTTTGTAACTTACCAGCATTGTAGGCACACATCGTATTAGATATAACAACAAGGAATGTAGTTGAATATTTTCCAGCATTAGCCAAATGTGGAAATGCCTCTTTAGAATCACGATATCGTCGTATACATTGTGCAAAACGAAACCATGCAGGTAGGCAATTAACAATAGGTCTAACAATTAAGGACCCAGACATACATTGCGTAGTATCTCCTGCTTCTAACCAATTTCCATTGGTAATATAAAAACATGTTAAAAAGTGGAAGTCTAACAGTGCCGTGGCCATACTATTTAATTGATCTGCTAACCAGAAATCAGCGAAATTCACGTACGCAAATGGTGATATTAAAACTCTTCCCTAAAAATAAAAATAAAATTTTATTTCTTATAAATTGAAGCAATTCTTGCAGTATATGTTATGTTAATAGTACTTACAATGATCTTTAATAACCAAAACCGTGCCTCGTGACGAAACATTTTCAATGGATTTAAGAGGAATGCTAACATGATACAGACTAAAACTAATGGATTCACATATGGAGGAATGCTTAAGCTGACACTGTATAAAAAACTTAATAAACTGAGAGTCCATATAACTCCAAGAACAGCCGCTAATTCCATAAGATGTTGTTCAGATAAATGGTTTCGCGGATCCAATTCAAATATCAACACGTGATTCACACCGGACGATCGCCATCCATAAACATTCACGCCAATAAGAAACAAAAATTCTATAATAAGCAGAGGTCCACGATATAATCTAAATGCAATTTTTAAGTTTTCACCGCCATCATGAAATATTGCTAGAAATAAAATAAAAGAAAATAGAGTATATAATTATATTTACTTTAGTTATTACATACTTCTTGTTATTACCTGAAAGTACAACTGCCACAAAGAGAACAATGAAACTACCAGAAAATAATCCAACTTTAAAAGTGGTCCATGGACTTTGATGCTCACCTAAAGGTGGTACACGTAAACGTTTCATTGCACGTTGTCTGTCTCCACCTTCCAAATCATTTGTTACTGTAGTTTCTGTATCTTGTATAAGATTGTCTATATCTTTTGATGTATAAAAATGTGCGGTTTCTACACATTCCATCCTCCATTTTGATCCGCTATCAACAGACAATAACTGAAAATAGAAATAAAGATAATATTACACCATGTACATATAAGACACAAATTGCTATGATGTATGAGGTGTGCTGAGTTTTAAACCTAGAGAAATACAACAAAAATAAGTATGAATTAATGCAACAATAAGAAACAAAATCTCTTTCTCTATGTACCTTATCGTGTTTTTTAAGAATCTTTCGAAAACCAGTGTAATTAAGATTTTGATAGTTCTGAAGAAGTATAAGAGACAAATAAAATTCTGAAAATGCAAGTTTCAATTCTCTCAGCTTCCTTGTTGGTAATAAATGAGGTTTAACATTCACTTTCCCTTTATTTTTCCCTCCACCATGTTGTAATTCTAATGCTGTCTTCAATTCACTTTGAAGAGCTGCATATTTACGTGTGGCTTCGGCTAACTTCTCTATACATATATAAAAAAGATCCATGTTTATTCAAATGTTTTATTCTTAATAGATGTGATTGTAATTTCCATTTATTTGAATTTATATGTACATAATCATGTAGAAAATCCTTACCAGAATAAAAAGTATTAATTTTCTTCAATTCACGATCACAAAATGTAAAGAATACTTCATCAAAAGAAGCAAAGTGTCGAGATATCACTTCTGGTTCAACACTTTCAGCTGACGGTGCTTCTTCTACAGCAGTATAGAGCATTGCCTTCATTTCCTATTAACCCAAAGAGGTCATTTTAATTAATAGTGTTCTGATCTTTCATTGTACAGAGTGTCTCAGAATAAGTAGGAAATATTTTGGGAGTGGCTTCTATATACCTAAACCATAAAAAGTTCATATGAGGATATGTCCTATTTGACTTTCTTTTCAAATTATAACGGTTTTTCTTTTGCAATTCATATTTCTTTCCGTAGACAAGTATTGTGTTTCTCAAGTTTCCAGAAAATATAGACTACATCTGGATATTTAAACATAGTAGGACAGTCATTGGTAAGATATCTGCAAGCTTGCATTGGAATATAAAAATACCATCTCAAATACCTTTTATGAAAAGTAGTATATAATGTAGTATACAAAATAAAAGAATAAAAATTAAATCCACTATAACTCGAAAACAAACTCAAGTAAGATATATTTATATAAAGTCTTTCTATTGTTTATATATGCAGAAGCTACTTCTAAAATATTTCCTACTTATTCTGAAACACCCTGTATATCTCCATTAGCATAGAAATAAATTTTTAACAAAGACAATTAAAATATAAATATTTTAATTTCCAAGGCTATTTTATTTTACCTCATAGCTTATGTATTGCTTACGCCATTCGGGCGTAATGTGAGCAGACAGATGTTCTGCAAACTTCATCTTGCTTCAATTAATGCAACAATCTGCAATAAACAAATTCGTTTAAATTATTGCTAAAGCGATATAAATATATAATATTAAAAATTGCCATAAAATAATTATGTATATAATAAAGCATACATAAAAGAATGAGATATATAAGTGAAGTACAAAGTGAGAAAATCATATATTATAATTGAAGAAACTTTTTTATTTCTATAGTCTATATATCTTCATAAACAACATTTACTCGATGTATTAATTTATTATTACGAACAGCGTATACCAAAAAAATAACAATATAATAAAATGAGCAAAGTGAAATATTATGATAATATAATTGCAAAGTAGAAAATGAAAAGATGAACAATTTAATCAAATGTTTCGTTTCACGCTCGTCTTTAAGGAATTAAACCACGAAAGAGATCACATACACATATAATGCACTTAAAACCTTTGTCGGCAGTACTAAATCAATATTTTCTGAATTCGTTTACTTCATGATAAATTATTATTACTTACATATTGTAAAGATATAGGACGGATTCGGAAATTCAAATAATTCACTTTATTTCACACACAACAGTTATACACATGTATTATACTCCGAAGACCTCGTAAATCCACTCGCACGCACGCTTCTTGTCAACCGACTCTTCCAGATGCTTCTAAACGACTGCCAATCGTCCTTTGCCTCAACTCAGGCCGGGACACGCCCTGACGCTTGAACACACACATTCGCATGTACAGTGTGACTGTATCATCTTCCTGACGCATATATATGGATGTCTTTATTCTTACCTCTTATGTTTAACTGTCAAGCTTTACACGACACATAGCACCATTGTTTCTTCATACGTACAGGCGATATTCATTAGACGGCTACAAGTCTTTTTATTACCTAATTTAGAACGTTCTTCGCAAATATAGATAGCTTCTAGTGTCCATCTGTATAGTAAGGATTGACGAGAATTTTCCGATTAAATACCTTTGATAATGTCATCGCTCGAAGATTTATTTCAGTTAGATAAAATGCTTATATGTGATATGTATATAATCTATAATAGTTATATGCAGTTTATAATGTTAAGCATTCATATTTCGATTCTTACTTTACAAAAAAAGATTTTGTTTATATGCTTACGTACATATGTATACATGCATATTGAATGTAAAAAATATATCCTCATACATACATATATATATACATATATATGTATATTGTTTTTGTACAAACGTTTTATTTTTATTTTTTTTAACCGAACTATATCCATCAAATAGTTGATTATATACATATAAGAAAGTAGAACTATAGCACACAAATAATTACGAACATTTTTATTTGAAGTTGGCTATGTGGATTTTTGTATTTTTTATCAGATATTGAGACAATCTTTTATTATATTATTACCCTCAGAATATTCTCTCAATTAACATTTACTTTGAATTTAATTTTTAATATAAATAAAACATTTTTTCGATTTTGTCAAGCATTTTTAAATGTTGTAACAATAATAAAATTTTATTAAATATATATGTGAATTCAATCTTCTACTTTGTAAAAGATTGCAACATGCACAATTTATTTGTTGATAATATATACGTTCGACAAGTTTTATTTTTTAAATTCATTTATTCATGACATTACACATATACATTAGAGACGTTATAGACATTATTACACATATATGTTATAGACGTCACGTTAACGACTATACAATAGAATGGCGGCATTAAATTGGCATCACGTGTAACTTCATAAAAGATATAAATTAGAAAAAACGAAGCTGGCACCCCGCTGGGGGTAGCCTCTCACATGCCATATTTATTTTTATTTTATTTTATTTTATTTTCTTTTCTTTCTTTTTTTTTTTTTTTCTCACCAATAAGATATAACACTTTACCAAATGTCCTTCAGGACAAATTGTAAAAATACCAAAATAAAAAGAAAAAGAGAAAAAATATATATATATATATATATATCTACGTATATTTTTTTAGTTTTTTAGTTCTTTTATTAGTTTAGTTTACTACATGCAAAGCACATCCCAAAGATTGATTTCGTCTATTATTGTATAATCATTATTTTAAATTAAACATAATAAAACATGTTTTACAAGGTAAACGCAATATCTGTACAGCTTGCTACAGTTTTATAATTTCCTTAAGTTAACTTATGCTGTTTATGATATTGCAAAGAAATAAATCATAATATATTCATTAATTAAACAAAGAAATGCTATTACTTGTAAGAATAATCAAATATAAAAACAAAAATATATGTGGAATGAATATAAGTTTTGGAAATATACTTATTATACACATATATTTACAGAAAAAATTTCTTTAAAAGAAAATTAATTTAGATAGAATATCATTTCATATATTATCATTTATATTCTTTAACGATAGTCAAAGGTATAATGAATAATGGTATTTAATTTTACATTCGACCCAAACAGAGATTTCAACGACGACGTACCCCAAGGCCGGTAGACAGAATGCCCACTATCGGCGAGGAAGAGGGAGTACCATATACATTTGTATAATGGTATCGAAGGTACAGCGGCAGAAGACTTTGTGCTGGTATTGATTACACCAGGCCGACAGTGGGACAACTAATGTCCAATAATGAAATGTATTTAAAACATTATTAAACACTGTATCAATTTCTATCGTGTTGCAATTGTTCTCTATTGTATCTATTGTTATGTATCATATCCCTTAATTGATTTTCAAAATTCTTCTTTCATTAGCGTATCTAAATTTGGTTGATCTAGTATTAAAAGTAGAAAGTTTTTATCATTTCAATTATCAACGCTTTGAAAATTTGTTAGACAATTGTTGTTGTTACACATAGATACATAGAATAGATATATAGATACATGTCGTGTTACTCGATGTATAGATATGATTATATTTAATAAGTAAGATTATATTTTACTAATGAATTATAAATAGCCTATATGCAAGTATTATTTACATATTTAATTCGCTACAAACTGCATACAATTATATGTAATCACATATAATTATATATAATCACATATAAAATAAATACAATTGTTTGATGAGATAAGCTACAAATTATTATGATACACAATGATATTATGATACAAAACTATTATGATACACTTTATACATTTCTCAAGTATAAATTACCACTACGTTCACGAGTGCTTAGACACAAGCTGAGCGGCTGACAACAAGCGAGCGTGCGAGTAGGTTTACGAGAGGTCTTCAGAGTATAACATATGTGTATAACTGTTGCGCGTTGAATAAAGTGAACTATTTGAATTTCCGAGTCCCTTCTATATCTTTACACTAAGTTATTAAATTCATGGTTTAATAAACAGGATCTATACAAGGCACTTGTTCAGTTCAGCCTCACAATCTTTAATTTTGATGCACAAAGGAAATATTGATTTTTCATAAAGTACGACCTGCACTCTTTCTGGCAAACTATTGCCTATATAAAAATTACATTAAATTTGGAATAATATTGCTTTGCGTAGGTTCTGATAATAAAACAATTGAACTATTTTTAACTGGCATTTGATATATCTATATCAACTGTTTCTTCTTTCAGCAATGCCCGTATGTCTTCTTTACTAGTAGCTTGTCGTTTACCACCAACTTTACGTTTACCTCTATTGAGTACACCATTTTCTTCTTCACCCATCATACGCAAAATTTGCGTTTGATCAGAACTTTCTATCGGTGCGATCGAAACATCACGAACAGCACTTTCAGCTGACGGTGCTTCTTCTACAGCAGTATAGAGCATTGCCTTCATTTCCTATTAACCCAAAGAGGTCATTTTAATTAATAGTGTTCTGATCTTTCATTGTACAGAGTGTCTCAGAATAAGTAGGAAATATTTTGGGAGTGGCTTCTATATACCTAAACCATAAAAAGTTCATATGAGGATATGTCCTATTTGACTTTCTTTTCAAATTATAACGGTTTTTCTTTTGCAATTCATATTTCTTTCCGTAGACAAGTATTGTGTTTCTCAAGTTTCCAGAAAATATAGACTACATCTGGATATTTAAACATAGTAGGACAGTCATTGGTAAGATATCTGCAAGCTTGCATTGGAATATAAAAATACCATCTCAAATACCTTTTATGAAAAGTAGTATATAATGTAGTATACAAAATAAAAGAATAAAAATTAAATCCACTATAACTCGAAAACAAACTCAAGTAAGATATATTTATATAAAGTCTTTCTATTGTTTATATATGCAGAAGCTACTCCTAAAATATTTCCTACTTATTCTGAAACACCCTGTGTATCTCCATTAGCATAGAAATAAATTTTTAACAAAGACAATTAAAATATAAATATTTTAATTTCCAAGGCTATTTTATTTTACCTCATAGCTTATGTATTGCTTACGCCATTCGGGCGTAATGTGAGCAGACAGATGTTCTGCAAACTTCATCTTGCTTCAATTAATGCAACAATCTGCAATAAACAAATTCGTTTAAATTATTGCTAAAGCGATATAAATATATAATATTAAAAATTGCCATAAAATAATTATGTATATAATAAAGCATACATAAAAGAATGAGATATATAAGTGAAGTACAAAGTGAGAAAATCATATATTATAATTGAAGAAACTTTTTTATTTCTATAGTCTATATATCTTCATAAACAACATTTACTCGATGTATTAATTTATTATTACGAACAGCGTATACCAAAAAAATAACAATATAATAAAATGAGCAAAGTGAAATATTATGATAATATAATTGCAAAGTAGAAAATGAAAAGATGAACAATTTAATCAAATGTTTCGTTTCACGCTCGTCTTTAAGGAATTAAACCACGAAAGAGATCACATACACATATAATGCACTTAAAACCTTTGTCGGCAGTACTAAATCAATATTTTCTGAATTCGTTTACTTCATGATAAATTATTATTACTTACATATTGTAAAGATATAGGAGGGATTCGGAAATTCAAATAATTCACTTTATTTCACACACAACAGTTATACACATGTATTATACTCCGAAGACCTCGTAAATCCACTCGCACGCACGCTTCTTGTCAACCGACTCTTCCAGATGCTTCTAAACGACTGCCAATCGTCCTTTGCCTCAACTCAGGCCGGGACACGCCCTGACGCTTGAACACACACATTCGCATGTACAGTGTAACTGTATCATCTTCCTGACGCATATATATGGATGTCTTTATTCTTACCTCTTATGTTTAACTGTCAAGCTTTACACGACACATAGCACCATTGTTTCTTCATACGTACAGGCGATATTCATTAGACGGCTACAAGTCTTTTTATTACTTAATTTAGAACGTTCTTCGCAAATATAGATAGCTTCTAGTGTCCATCTGTATAGTAAGGATTGACGAGAATTTTCCGATTAAATACCTTTGATAATGTCATCGCTCGAAGATTTATTTCAGTTAGATAAAATGCTTATATGTGATATGTATATAATCTATAATAGTTATATGCAGTTTATAATGTTAAGCATTCATATTTCGATTCTTACTTTACAAAAAAAGATTTTGTTTATATGCTTACGTACATATGTACACATGCATATTGAATGTAAAAAATATATCCTCATACATACATATATATGTATATTGTTTTTGTACAAACGTTTTATTTTTATTTTTTTTAACCGAACTATATCCATCAAATAGTTGATTATATACATATAAGAAAGTAGAACTATAGCACACAAATAATTACGAACATTTTTATTTGAAGTTGGCTATGTGGATTTTTGTATTTTTTATCAGATATTGAGACAATCTTTTATTATATTATTACCCTCAGAATATTCTCTCAATTAACATTTACTTTGAATTTAATTTTTAATATAAATAAAACATTTTTTCGATTTTGTCAAGCATTTTTAAATGTTGTAACAATAATAAAATTTTATTAAATATATATGTGAATTCAATCTTCTACTTTGTAAAAGATTGCAACATGCACAATTTATTTGTTGATAATATATACGTTCGACAAGTTTTATTTTTTAAATTCATTTATTCATGACATTACACATATACATTAGAGACGTTATAGACATTATTACACATATATGTTATAGACGTCACGTTAACGACTATACAATAGAATGGCGGCATTAAATTGGCATCACGTGTAACTTCATAAAAGATATAAATTAGAAAAAACGAAGCTGGCACCCCGCTGGGGGTAGCCTCTCACATGCCATATTTATTTTTATTTTATTTTATTTTATTTTCTTTTCTTTCTTTTTTTTTTTTTTCTCACCAATAATATATAACACTTTACCAAATTTCCTTCAGGACAAATTGTAAAAATACCAAAATAAAAAGAAAAAGAGAAAAAAAAAATATATATATATATATATCTACGTATATTTTTTTAGTTTTTTAGTTCTTTTATTAGTTTAGTTTACTACATGCAAAGCACATCCCAAAGATTGATTTCGTCTATTATTGTATAATCATTATTTTAAATTAAACATAATAAAACATGTTTTACAAGGTAAACGCAATATCTGTACAGCTTGCTACAGTTTTATAATTTCCTTAAGTTAACTTATGCTGTTTATGATATTGCAAAGAAATAAATCATAATATATTCATTAATTAAACAAAGAAATGCTATTACTTGTAAGAATAATCAAATATAAAAACAAAAATATATGTGGAATGAATATAAGTTTTGGAAATATACTTATTATACACATATATTTACAGAAAAAATTTCTTTAAAAGAAAATTAATTTAGATAGAATATCATTTCATATATTATCATTTATATTCTTTAACGATAGTCAAAGGTATAATGAATAATGGTATTTAATTTTACATTCGACCCAAACAGAGATTTCAACGACGACGTACCCCAAGGCCGGTAGACAGAATGCCCACTATCGGCGAGGAAGAGGGAGTACCATATACATTTGTATAATGGTATCGAAGGTACAGCGGCAGAAGACTTTGTGCTGGTATTGATTACACCAGGCCGACAGTGGGACAACTAATGTCCAATAATGAAATGTATTTAAAACATTATTAAACACTGTATCAATTTCTATCGTGTTGCAATTGTTCTCTATTGTATCTATTGTTATGTATCATATCCCTTAATTGATTTTCAAAATTCTTCTTTCATTAGCGTATCTAAATTTGGTTGATCTAGTATTAAAAGTAGAAAGTTTTTATCATTTCAATTATCAACGCTTTGAAAATTTGTTAGACAATTGTTGTTGTTACACATAGATACATAGAATAGATATATAGATACATGTCGTGTTACTCGATGTATAGATATGATTATATTTAATAAGTAAGATTATATTTTACTAATGAATTATAAATAGCCTATATGCAAGTATTATTTACATATTTAATTCGCTACAAACTGCATACAATTATATGTAATCACATATAATTATATATAATCACATATAAAATAAATACAATTGTTTGATGAGATAAGCTACAAATTATTATGATACACAATGATATTATGATACAAAACTACTATGATACACTTTATACATTTCTCAAGTATAAATTACCACTACGTTCACGAGTGCTTAGACACAAGCTGAGCGGCTGACAACAAGCGAGCGTGCGAGTAGGTTTACGAGAGGTCTTCAGAGTATAACATATGTGTATAACTGTTGCGCGTTGAATAAAGTGAACTATTTGAATTTCCGAGTCCCTTCTATATCTTTACACTAAGTTATTAAATTCATGGTTTAATAAACAGGATCTATACAAGGCACTTGTTCAGTTCAGCCTCACAATCTTCAATTTTGATGCACAAAGGAAATATTGATTGTTCATAAAGTACGACCTGCACTCTTTCTGGCAAACTATTGCCTATATAAAAATTACATTAAATTTGGAATAATATTGCTTTGCGTAGGTTCTGATAATAAAACAATTGAACTATTTTTAACTGGCATTTGATATATCTATATCAACTGTTTCTTCTTTCAGCAATGCCCGTATGTCTTCTTTACTAGTAGCTTGTCGTTTACCACCAACTTTACGTTTACCTCTATTGAGTACACCATTTTCTTCTTCACCCATCATACGCAAAATTTGCGTTTGATCAGAACTTTCTATCGGTGCGATCGAAACATCACGAACAGCACTTTCAGCTGACGGTGCTTCTTCTACAGCAGTATAGAGCATTGCCTTCATTTCCTATTAACCCAAAGAGGTCATTTTAATTAATAGTGTTCTGATCTTTCATTGTACAGAGTGTCTCAGAATAAGTAGGAAATATTTTGGGAGTGGCTTCTATATACCTAAACCATAAAAAGTTCATATGAGGATATGTCCTATTTGACTTTCTTTTCAAATTATAACGGTTTTTCTTTTGCAATTCATATTTCTTTCCGTAGACAAGTATTGTGTTTCTCAAGTTTCCAGAAAATATAGACTACATCTGGATATTTAAACATAGTAGGACAGTCATTGGTAAGATATCTGCAAGCTTGCATTGGAATATAAAAATACCATCTCAAATACCTTTTATGAAAAGTAGTATATAATGTAGTATACAAAATAAAAGAATAAAAATTAAATCCACTATAACTCGAAAACAAACTCAAGTAAGATATATTTATATAAAGTCTTTCTATTGTTTATATATGCAGAAGCTACTCCTAAAATATTTCCTACTTATTCTGAAACACCCTGTATATCTCCATTAGCATAGAAATAAATTTTTAACAAAGACAATTAAAATATAAATATTTTAATTTCCAAGGCTATTTTATTTTACCTCATAGCTTATGTATTGCTTACGCCATTCGGGCGTAATGTGAGCAGACAGATGTTCTGCAAACTTCATCTTGCTTCAATTAATGCAACAATCTGCAATAAACAAATTCGTTTAAATTATTGCTAAAGCGATATAAATATATAATATTAAAAATTGCCATAAAATAATTATGTATATAATAAAGCATACATAAAAGAATGAGATATATAAGTGAAGTACAAAGTGAGAAAATCATATATTATAATTGAAGAAACTTTTTTATTTCTATAGTCTATATATCTTCATAAACAACATTTACTCGATGTATTAATTTATTATTACGAACAGCGTATACCAAAAAAATAACAATATAATAAAATGAGCAAAGTGAAATATTATGATAATATAATTGCAAAGTAGAAAATGAAAAGATGAACAATTTAATCAAATGTTTCGTTTCACGCTCGTCTTTAAGGAATTAAACCACGAAAGAGATCACATACACATATAATGCACTTAAAACCTTTGTCGGCAGTACTAAATCAATATTTTCTGAATTCGTTTACTTCATGATAAATTATTATTACTTACATATTGTAAAGATATAGGACGGATTCGGAAATTCAAATAATTCACTTTATTTCACACACAACAGTTATACACATGTATTATACTCCGAAGACCTCGTAAATCCACTCGCACGCACGCTTCTTGTCAACCGACTCTTCCAGATGCTTCTAAACGACTGCCAATCGTCCTTTGCCTCAACTCAGGCCGGGACACGCCCTGACGCTTGAACACACACATTCGCATGTACAGTGTGACTGTATCATCTTCCTGACGCATATATATGGATGTCTTTATTCTTACCTCTTATGTTTAACTGTCAAGCTTTACACGACACATAGCACCATTGTTTCTTCATACGTACAGGCGATATTCATTAGACGGCTACAAGTCTTTTTATTACCTAATTTAGAACGTTCTTCGCAAATATAGATAGCTTCTAGTGTCCATCTGTATAGTAAGGATTGACGAGAATTTTCCGATTAAATACCTTTGATAATGTCATCGCTCGAAGATTTATTTCAGTTAGATAAAATGCTTATATGTGATATGTATATAATCTATAATAGTTATATGCAGTTTATAATGTTAAGCATTCATATTTCGATTCTTACTTTACAAAAAAAGATTTTGTTTATATGCTTACGTACATATGTACACATGCATATTGAATGTAAAAAATATATCCTCATACATACATATATATGTATATTGTTTTTGTACAAACGTTTTATTTTTATTTTTTTTAACCGAACTATATCCATCAAATAGTTGATTATATATAAGAAAGTAGAACTATAGCACACAAATAATTACGAACATTTTTATTTGAAGTTGGCTATGTGGATTTTTGTATTTTTTATCAGATATTGAGACAATCTTTTATTATATTATTACCCTCAGAATATTCTCTCAATTAACATTTACTTTGAATTTAATTTTTAATATAAATAAAACATTTTTTCGATTTTGTCAAGCATTTTTAAATGTTGTAACAATAATAAAATTTTATTAAATATATATGTGAATTCAATCTTCTACTTTGTAAAAGATTGCAACATGCACAATTTATTTGTTGATAATATATACGTTCGACAAGTTTTATTTTTTAAATTCATTTATTCATGACATTACACATATACATTAGAGACGTTATAGACATTATTACACATATATGTTATAGACGTCACGTTAACGACTATACAATAGAATGGCGGCATTAAATTGGCATCACGTGTAACTTCATAAAAGATATAAATTAGAAAAAACGAAGCTGGCACCCCGCTGGGGGTAGCCTCTCACATGCCATATTTATTTTTATTTTATTTTATTTTATTTTCTTTTCTTTCTTTTTTTTTTTTTTCTCACCAATAAGATATAACACTTTACCAAATGTCCTTCAGGACAAATTGTAAAAATACCAAAATAAAAAGAAAAAGAGAAAAAATATATATATATATATATATATCTACGTATATTTTTTTAGTTTTTTAGTTCTTTTATTAGTTTAGTTTACTACATGCAAAGCACATCCCAAAGATTGATTTCGTCTATTATTGTATAATCATTATTTTAAATTAAACATAATAAAACATGTTTTACAAGGTAAACGCAATATCTGTACAGCTTGCTACAGTTTTATAATTTCCTTAAGTTAACTTATGCTGTTTATGATATTGCAAAGAAATAAATCATAATATATTCATTAATTAAACAAAGAAATGCTATTACTTGTAAGAATAATCAAATATAAAAACAAAAATATATGTGGAATGAATATAAGTTTTGGAAATATACTTATTATACACATATATTTACAGAAAAAATTTCTTTAAAAGAAAATTAATTTAGATAGAATATCATTTCATATATTATCATTTATATTCTTTAACGATAGTCAAAGGTATAATGAATAATGGTATTTAATTTTACATTCGACCCAAACAGAGATTTCAACGACGACGTACCCCAAGGCCGGTAGACAGAATGCCCACTATCGGCGAGGAAGAGGGAGTACCATATACATTTGTATAATGGTATCGAAGGTACAGCGGCAGAAGACTTTGTGCTGGTATTGATTACACCAGGCCGACAGTGGGACAACTAATGTCCAATAATGAAATGTATTTAAAACATTATTAAACACTGTATCAATTTCTATCGTGTTGCAATTGTTCTCTATTGTATCTATTGTTATGTATCATATCCCTTAATTGATTTTCAAAATTCTTCTTTCATTAGCGTATCTAAATTTGGTTGATCTAGTATTAAAAGTAGAAAGTTTTTATCATTTCAATTATCAACGCTTTGAAAATTTGTTAGACAATTGTTGTTGTTACACATAGATACATAGAATAGATATATAGATACATGTCGTGTTACTCGATGTATAGATATGATTATATTTAATAAGTAAGATTATATTTTACTAATGAATTATAAATAGCCTATATGCAAGTATTATTTACATATTTAATTCGCTACAAACTGCATACAATTATATGTAATCACATATAATTATATATAATCACATATAAAATAAATACAATTGTTTGATGAGATAAGCTACAAATTATTATGATACACAATGATATTATGATACAAAACTACTATGATACACTTTATACATTTCTCAAGTATAAATTACCACTACGTTCACGAGTGCTTAGACACAAGCTGAGCGGCTGACAACAAGCGAGCGTGCGAGTAGGTTTACGAGAGGTCTTCAGAGTATAACATATGTGTATAACTGTTGCGCGTTGAATAAAGTGAACTATTTGAATTTCCGAGTCCCTTCTATATCTTTACACTAAGTTATTAAATTCATGGTTTAATAAACAGGATCTATACAAGGCACTTGTTCAGTTCAGCCTCACAATCTTCAATTTTGATGCACAAAGGAAATATTGATTGTTCATAAAGTACGACCTGCACTCTTTCTGGCAAACTATTGCCTATATAAAAATTACATTAAATTTGGAATAATATTGCTTTGCGTAGGTTCTGATAATAAAACAATTGAACTATTTTTAACTGGCATTTGATATATCTATATCAACTGTTTCTTCTTTCAGCAATGCCCGTATGTCTTCTTTACTAGTAGCTTGTCGTTTACCACCAACTTTACGTTTACCTCTATTGAGTACACCATTTTCTTCTTCACCCATCATACGCAAAATTTGCGTTTGATCAGAACTTTCTATCGGTGCGATCGAAACATCACGAACAGCACTTTCAGCTGACGGTGCTTCTTCTACAGCAGTATAGAGCATTGCCTTCATTTCCTATTAACCCAAAGAGGTCATTTTAATTAATAGTGTTCTGATCTTTCATTGTACAGAGTGTCTCAGAATAAGTAGGAAATATTTTGGGAGTGGCTTCTATATACCTAAACCATAAAAAGTTCATATGAGGATATGTCCTATTTGACTTTCTTTTCAAATTATAACGGTTTTTCTTTTGCAATTCATATTTCTTTCCGTAGACAAGTATTGTGTTTCTCAAGTTTCCAGAAAATATAGACTACATCTGGATATTTAAACATAGTAGGACAGTCATTGGTAAGATATCTGCAAGCTTGCATTGGAATATAAAAATACCATCTCAAATACCTTTTATGAAAAGTAGTATATAATGTAGTATACAAAATAAAAGAATAAAAATTAAATCCACTATAACTCGAAAACAAACTCAAGTAAGATATATTTATATAAAGTCTTTCTATTGTTTATATATGCAGAAGCTACTCCTAAAATATTTCCTACTTATTCTGAAACACCCTGTATATCTCCATTAGCATAGAAATAAATTTTTAACAAAGACAATTAAAATATAAATATTTTAATTTCCAAGGCTATTTTATTTTACCTCATAGCTTATGTATTGCTTACGCCATTCGGGCGTAATGTGAGCAGACAGATGTTCTGCAAACTTCATCTTGCTTCAATTAATGCAACAATCTGCAATAAACAAATTCGTTTAAATTATTGCTAAAGCGATATAAATATATAATATTAAAAATTGCCATAAAATAATTATGTATATAATAAAGCATACATAAAAGAATGAGATATATAAGTGAAGTACAAAGTGAGAAAATCATATATTATAATTGAAGAAACTTTTTTATTTCTATAGTCTATATATCTTCATAAACAACATTTACTCGATGTATTAATTTATTATTACGAACAGCGTATACCAAAAAAATAACAATATAATAAAATGAGCAAAGTGAAATATTATGATAATATAATTGCAAAGTAGAAAATGAAAAGATGAACAATTTAATCAAATGTTTCGTTTCACGCTCGTCTTTAAGGAATTAAACCACGAAAGAGATCACATACACATATAATGCACTTAAAACCTTTGTCGGCAGTACTAAATCAATATTTTCTGAATTCGTTTACTTCATGATAAATTATTATTACTTACATATTGTAAAGATATAGGAGGGATTCGGAAATTCAAATAATTCACTTTATTTCACACACAACAGTTATACACATGTATTATACTCCGAAGACCTCGTAAATCCACTCGCACGCACGCTTCTTGTCAACCGACTCTTCCAGATGCTTCTAAACGACTGCCAATCGTCCTTTGCCTCAACTCAGGCCGGGACACGCCCTGACGCTTGAACACACACATTCGCATGTACAGTGTGACTGTATCATCTTCCTGACGCATATATATGGATGTCTTTATTCTTACCTCTTATGTTTAACTGTCAAGCTTTACACGACACATAGCACCATTGTTTCTTCATACGTACAGGCGATATTCATTAGACGGCTACAAGTCTTTTTATTACCTAATTTAGAACGTTCTTCGCAAATATAGATAGCTTCTAGTGTCCATCTGTATAGTAAGGATTGACGAGAATTTTCCGATTAAATACCTTTGATAATGTCATCGCTCGAAGATTTATTTCAGTTAGATAAAATGCTTATATGTGATATGTATATAATCTATAATAGTTATATGCAGTTTATAATGTTAAGCATTCATATTTCGATTCTTACTTTACAAAAAAAGATTTTGTTTATATGCTTACGTACATATGTATACATGCATATTGAATGTAAAAAATATATCCTCATACATATATATATATATACATATATATGTATATTGTTTTTGTACAAACGTTTTATTTTTATTTTTTTTAACCGAACTATATCCATCAAATAGTTGATTATATATAAGAAAGTAGAACTATAGCACACAAATAATTACGAACATTTTTATTTGAAGTTGGCTATGTGGATTTTTGTATTTTTTATCAGATATTGAGACAATCTTTTATTATATTATTACCCTCAGAATATTCTCTCAATTAACATTTACTTTGAATTTAATTTTTAATATAAATAAAACATTTTTTCGATTTTGTCAAGCATTTTTAAATGTTGTAACAATAATAAAATTTTATTAAATATATATGTGAATTCAATCTTCTACTTTGTAAAAGATTGCAACATGCACAATTTATTTGTTGATAATATATACGTTCGACAAGTTTTATTTTTTAAATTCATTTATTCATGACATTACACATATATATTAGAGACGTTATAGACATTATTACACATATATGTTATAGACGTCACGTTAACGACTATACAATAGAATGGCGGCATTAAATTGGCATCACGTGTAACTTCATAAAAGATATAAATTAGAAAAAACGAAGCTGGCACCCCGCTGGGGGTAGCCTCTCACATGCCATATTTATTTTTATTTTATTTTATTTTATTTTCTTTTCTTTCTTTTTTTTTTTTTTTCTCACCAATAAGATATAACACTTTACCAAATGTCCTTCAGGACAAATTGTAAAAATACCAAAATAAAAAGAAAAAGAGAAAAAATATATATATATATATATATATCTACGTATATTTTTTTAGTTTTTTAGTTCTTTTATTAGTTTAGTTTACTACATGCAAAGCACATCCCAAAGATTGATTTCGTCTATTATTGTATAATCATTATTTTAAATTAAACATAATAAAACATGTTTTACAAGGTAAACGCAATATCTGTACAGCTTGCTACAGTTTTATAATTTCCTTAAGTTAACTTATGCTGTTTATGATATTGCAAAGAAATAAATCATAATATATTCATTAATTAAACAAAGAAATGCTATTACTTGTAAGAATAATCAAATATAAAAACAAAAATATATGTGGAATGAATATAAGTTTTGGAAATATACTTATTATACACATATATTTACAGAAAAAATTTCTTTAAAAGAAAATTAATTTAGATAGAATATCATTTCATATATTATCATTTATATTCTTTAACGATAGTCAAAGGTATAATGAATAATGGTATTTAATTTTACATTCGACCCAAACAGAGATTTCAACGACGACGTACCCCAAGGCCGGTAGACAGAATGCCCACTATCGGCGAGGAAGAGGGAGTACCATATACATTTGTATAATGGTATCGAAGGTACAGCGGCAGAAAACTTTGTGCTGGTATTGATTACACCAGGCCGACAGTGGGACAACTAATGTCCAATAATGAAATGTATTTAAAACATTATTAAACACTGTATCAATTTCTATCGTGTTGCAATTGTTCTCTATTGTATCTATTGTTATGTATCATATCCCTTAATTGATTTTCAAAATTCTTCTTTCATTAGCGTATCTAAATTTGGTTGATCTAGTATTAAAAGTAGAAAGTTTTTATCATTTCAATTATCAACGCTTTGAAAATTTGTTAGACAATTGTTGTTGTTACACATAGATACATAGAATAGATATATAGATACATGTCGTGTTACTCGATGTATAGATATGATTATATTTAATAAGTAAGATTATATTTTACTAATGAATTATAAATAGCCTATATGCAAGTATTATTTACATATTTAATTCGCTACAAACTGCATACAATTATATGTAATCACATATAATTATATATAATCACATATAAAATAAATACAATTGTTTGATGAGATAAGCTACAAATTATTATGATACACAATGATATTATGATACAAAACTACTATGATACACTTTATACATTTCTCAAGTATAAATTACCACTACGTTCACGAGTGCTTAGACACAAGCT
Organism: Bombus pascuorum; assembly: GCF_905332965.1. Taxonomy (NCBI): domain Eukaryota; kingdom Metazoa; phylum Arthropoda; class Insecta; order Hymenoptera; family Apidae; genus Bombus; species Bombus pascuorum. The sequence goes on along the minus strand of NC_083497.1, from coordinate 3,263,398 downwards.
GAGCGGCTGACAACAAGCGAGCGTGCGAGTAGGTTTACGAGAGGTCTTCAGAGTATAACATATGTGTATAACTGTTGCGCGTTGAATAAAGTGAACTATTTGAATTTCCGAGTCCCTTCTATATCTTTACACTAAGTTATTAAATTCATGGTTTAATAAACAGGATCTATACAAGGCACTTGTTCAGTTCAGCCTCACAATCTTCAATTTTGATGCACAAAGGAAATATTGATTGTTCATAAAGTACGACCTGCACTCTTTCTGGCAAACTATTGCCTATATAAAAATTACATTAAATTTGGAATAATATTGCTTTGCGTAGGTTCTGATAATAAAACAATTGAACTATTTTTAACTGGCATTTGATATATCTATATCAACTGTTTCTTCTTTCAGCAATGCCCGTATGTCTTCTTTACTAGTAGCTTGTCGTTTACCACCAACTTTACGTTTACCTCTATTGAGTACACCATTTTCTTCTTCACCCATCATACGCAAAATTTGCGTTTGATCAGAACTTTCTATCGGTGCGATCGAAACATCACGAACAGCACTTTCAGCTGACGGTGCTTCTTCTACAGCAGTATAGAGCATTGCCTTCATTTCCTATTAACCCAAAGAGGTCATTTTAATTAATAGTGTTCTGATCTTTCATTGTACAGAGTGTCTCAGAATAAGTAGGAAATATTTTGGGAGTGGCTTCTATATACCTAAACCATAAAAAGTTCATATGAGGATATGTCCTATTTGACTTTCTTTTCAAATTATAACGGTTTTTCTTTTGCAATTCATATTTCTTTCCGTAGACAAGTATTGTGTTTCTCAAGTTTCCAGAAAATATAGACTACATCTGGATATTTAAACATAGTAGGACAGTCATTGGTAAGATATCTGCAAGCTTGCATTGGAATATAAAAATACCATCTCAAATACCTTTTATGAAAAGTAGTATATAATGTAGTATACAAAATAAAAGAATAAAAATTAAATCCACTATAACTCGAAAACAAACTCAAGTAAGATATATTTATATAAAGTCTTTCTATTGTTTATATATGCAGAAGCTACTCCTAAAATATTTCCTACTTATTCTGAAACACCCTGTATATCTCCATTAGCATAGAAATAAATTTTTAACAAAGACAATTAAGATATAAATATTTTAATTTCCAAGGCTATTTTATTTTACCTCATAGCTTATGTATTGCTTACGCCATTCGGGCGTAATGTGAGCAGACAGATGTTCTGCAAACTTCATCTTGCTTCAATTAATGCAACAATCTGCAATAAACAAATTCGTTTAAATTATTGCTAAAGCGATATAAATATATAATATTAAAAATTGCCATAAAATAATTATGTATATAATAAAGCATACATAAAAGAATGAGATATATAAGTGAAGTACAAAGTGAGAAAATCATATATTATAATTGAAGAAACTTTTTTATTTCTATAGTCTATATATCTTCATAAACAACATTTACTCGATGTATTAATTTATTATTACGAACAGCGTATACCAAAAAAATAACAATATAATAAAATGAGCAAAGTGAAATATTATGATAATATAATTGCAAAGTAGAAAATGAAAAGATGAACAATTTAATCAAATGTTTCGTTTCACGCTCGTCTTTAAGGAATTAAACCACGAAAGAGATCACATACACATATAATGCACTTAAAACCTTTGTCGGCAGTACTAAATCAATATTTTCTGAATTCGTTTACTTCATGATAAATTATTATTACTTACATATTGTAAAGATATAGGAGGGATTCGGAAATTCAAATAATTCACTTTATTTCACACACAACAGTTATACACATGTATTATACTCCGAAGACCTCGTAAATCCACTCGCACGCACGCTTCTTGTCAACCGACTCTTCCAGATGCTTCTAAACGACTGCCAATCGTCCTTTGCCTCAACTCAGGCCGGGACACGCCCTGACGCTTGAACACACACATTCGCATGTACAGTGTGACTGTATCATCTTCCTGACGCATATATATGGATGTCTTTATTCTTACCTCTTATGTTTAACTGTCAAGCTTTACACGACACATAGCACCATTGTTTCTTCATACGTACAGGCGATATTCATTAGACGGCTACAAGTCTTTTTATTACCTAATTTAGAACGTTCTTCGCAAATATAGATAGCTTCTAGTGTCCATCTGTATAGTAAGGATTGACGAGAATTTTCCGATTAAATACCTTTGATAATGTCATCGCTCGAAGATTTATTTCAGTTAGATAAAATGCTTATATGTGATATGTATATAATCTATAATAGTTATATGCAGTTTATAATGTTAAGCATTCATATTTCGATTCTTACTTTACAAAAAAAGATTTTGTTTATATGCTTACGTACATATGTACACATGCATATTGAATGTAAAAAATATATCCTCATACATACATATATATGTATATTGTTTTTGTACAAACGTTTTATTTTTATTTTTTTTAACCGAACTATATCCATCAAATAGTTGATTATATACATATAAGAAAGTAGAACTATAGCACACAAATAATTACGAACATTTTTATTTGAAGTTGGCTATGTGGATTTTTGTATTTTTTATCAGATATTGAGACAATCTTTTATTATATTATTACCCTCAGAATATTCTCTCAATTAACATTTACTTTGAATTTAATTTTTAATATAAATAAAACATTTTTTCGATTTTGTCAAGCATTTTTAAATGTTGTAACAATAATAAAATTTTATTAAATATATATGTGAATTCAATCTTCTACTTTGTAAAAGATTGCAACATGCACAATTTATTTGTTGATAATATATACGTTCGACAAGTTTTATTTTTTAAATTCATTTATTCATGACATTACACATATACATTAGAGACGTTATAGACATTATTACACATATATGTTATAGACGTCACGTTAACGACTATACAATAGAATGGCGGCATTAAATTGGCATCACGTGTAACTTCATAAAAGATATAAATTAGAAAAAACGAAGCTGGCACCCCGCTGGGGGTAGCCTCTCACATGCCATATTTATTTTTATTTTATTTTATTTTATTTTCTTTTCTTTCTTTTTTTTTTTTTTCTCACCAATAAGATATAACACTTTACCAAATGTCCTTCAGGACAAATTGTAAAAATACCAAAATAAAAAGAAAAAGAGAAAAAATATATATATATATATATATATCTACGTATATTTTTTTAGTTTTTTAGTTCTTTTATTAGTTTAGTTTACTACATGCAAAGCACATCCCAAAGATTGATTTCGTCTATTATTGTATAATCATTATTTTAAATTAAACATAATAAAACATGTTTTACAAGGTAAACGCAATATCTGTACAGCTTGCTACAGTTTTATAATTTCCTTAAGTTAACTTATGCTGTTTATGATATTGCAAAGAAATAAATCATAATATATTCATTAATTAAACAAAGAAATGCTATTACTTGTAAGAATAATCAAATATAAAAACAAAAATATATGTGGAATGAATATAAGTTTTGGAAATATACTTATTATACACATATATTTACAGAAAAAATTTCTTTAAAAGAAAATTAATTTAGATAGAATATCATTTCATATATTATCATTTATATTCTTTAACGATAGTCAAAGGTATAATGAATAATGGTATTTAATTTTACATTCGACCCAAACAGAGATTTCAACGACGACGTACCCCAAGGCCGGTAGACAGAATGCCCACTATCGGCGAGGAAGAGGGAGTACCATATACATTTGTATAATGGTATCGAAGGTACAGCGGCAGAAGACTTTGTGCTGGTATTGATTACACCAGGCCGACAGTGGGACAACTAATGTCCAATAATGAAATGTATTTAAAACATTATTAAACACTGTATCAATTTCTATCGTGTTGCAATTGTTCTCTATTGTATCTATTGTTATGTATCATATCCCTTAATTGATTTTCAAAATTCTTCTTTCATTAGCGTATCTAAATTTGGTTGATCTAGTATTAAAAGTAGAAAGTTTTTATCATTTCAATTATCAACGCTTTGAAAATTTGTTAGACAATTGTTGTTGTTACACATAGATACATAGAATAGATATATAGATACATGTCGTGTTACTCGATGTATAGATATGATTATATTTAATAAGTAAGATTATATTTTACTAATGAATTATAAATAGCCTATATGCAAGTATTATTTACATATTTAATTCGCTACAAACTGCATACAATTATATGTAATCACATATAATTATATATAATCACATATAAAATAAATACAATTGTTTGATGAGATAAGCTACAAATTATTATGATACACAATGATATTATGATACAAAACTACTATGATACACTTTATACATTTCTCAAGTATAAATTACCACTACGTTCACGAGTGCTTAGACACAAGCTGAGCGGCTGACAACAAGCGAGCGTGCGAGTAGGTTTACGAGAGGTCTTCAGAGTATAACATATGTGTATAACTGTTGCGCGTTGAATAAAGTGAACTATTTGAATTTCCGAGTCCCTTCTATATCTTTACACTAAGTTATTAAATTCATGGTTTAATAAACAGGATCTATACAAGGCACTTGTTCAGTTCAGCCTCACAATCTTCAATTTTGATGCACAAAGGAAATATTGATTGTTCATAAAGTACGACCTGCACTCTTTCTGGCAAACTATTGCCTATATAAAAATTACATTAAATTTGGAATAATATTGCTTTGCGTAGGTTCTGATAATAAAACAATTGAACTATTTTTAACTGGCATTTGATATATCTATATCAACTGTTTCTTCTTTCAGCAATGCCCGTATGTCTTCTTTACTAGTAGCTTGTCGTTTACCACCAACTTTACGTTTACCTCTATTGAGTACACCATTTTCTTCTTCACCCATCATACGCAAAATTTGCGTTTGATCAGAACTTTCTATCGGTGCGATCGAAACATCACGAACAGCACTTTCAGCTGACGGTGCTTCTTCTACAGCAGTATAGAGCATTGCCTTCATTTCCTATTAACCCAAAGAGGTCATTTTAATTAATAGTGTTCTGATCTTTCATTGTACAGAGTGTCTCAGAATAAGTAGGAAATATTTTGGGAGTGGCTTCTATATACCTAAACCATAAAAAGTTCATATGAGGATATGTCCTATTTGACTTTCTTTTCAAATTATAACGGTTTTTCTTTTGCAATTCATATTTCTTTCCGTAGACAAGTATTGTGTTTCTCAAGTTTCCAGAAAATATAGACTACATCTGGATATTTAAACATAGTAGGACAGTCATTGGTAAGATATCTGCAAGCTTGCATTGGAATATAAAAATACCATCTCAAATACCTTTTATGAAAAGTAGTATATAATGTAGTATACAAAATAAAAGAATAAAAATTAAATCCACTATAACTCGAAAACAAACTCAAGTAAGATATATTTATATAAAGTCTTTCTATTGTTTATATATGCAGAAGCTACTCCTAAAATATTTCCTACTTATTCTGAAACACCCTGTATATCTCCATTAGCATAGAAATAAATTTTTAACAAAGACAATTAAAATATAAATATTTTAATTTCCAAGGCTATTTTATTTTACCTCATAGCTTATGTATTGCTTACGCCATTCGGGCGTAATGTGAGCAGACAGATGTTCTGCAAACTTCATCTTGCTTCAATTAATGCAACAATCTGCAATAAACAAATTCGTTTAAATTATTGCTAAAGCGATATAAATATATAATATTAAAAATTGCCATAAAATAATTATGTATATAATAAAGCATACATAAAAGAATGAGATATATAAGTGAAGTACAAAGTGAGAAAATCATATATTATAATTGAAGAAACTTTTTTATTTCTATAGTCTATATATCTTCATAAACAACATTTACTCGATGTATTAATTTATTATTACGAACAGCGTATACCAAAAAAATAACAATATAATAAAATGAGCAAAGTGAAATATTATGATAATATAATTGCAAAGTAGAAAATGAAAAGATGAACAATTTAATCAAATGTTTCGTTTCACGCTCGTCTTTAAGGAATTAAACCACGAAAGAGATCACATACACATATAATGCACTTAAAACCTTTGTCGGCAGTACTAAATCAATATTTTCTGAATTCGTTTACTTCATGATAAATTATTATTACTTACATATTGTAAAGATATAGGACGGATTCGGAAATTCAAATAATTCACTTTATTTCACACACAACAGTTATACACATGTATTATACTCCGAAGACCTCGTAAATCCACTCGCACGCACGCTTCTTGTCAACCGACTCTTCCAGATGCTTCTAAACGACTGCCAATCGTCCTTTGCCTCAACTCAGGCCGGGACACGCCCTGACGCTTGAACACACACATTCGCATGTACAGTGTGACTGTATCATCTTCCTGACGCATATATATGGATGTCTTTATTCTTACCTCTTATGTTTAACTGTCAAGCTTTACACGACACATAGCACCATTGTTTCTTCATACGTACAGGCGATATTCATTAGACGGCTACAAGTCTTTTTATTACCTAATTTAGAACGTTCTTCGCAAATATAGATAGCTTCTAGTGTCCATCTGTATAGTAAGGATTGACGAGAATTTTCCGATTAAATACCTTTGATAATGTCATCGCTCGAAGATTTATTTCAGTTAGATAAAATGCTTATATGTGATATGTATATAATCTATAATAGTTATATGCAGTTTATAATGTTAAGCATTCATATTTCGATTCTTACTTTACAAAAAAAGATTTTGTTTATATGCTTACGTACATATGTATACATGCATATTGAATGTAAAAAATATATCCTCATACATACATATATATATACATATATATGTATATTGTTTTTGTACAAACGTTTTATTTTTATTTTTTTTAACCGAACTATATCCATCAAATAGTTGATTATATATAAGAAAGTAGAACTATAGCACACAAATAATTACGAACATTTTTATTTGAAGTTGGCTATGTGGATTTTTGTATTTTTTATCAGATATTGAGACAATCTTTTATTATATTATTACCCTCAGAATATTCTCTCAATTAACATTTACTTTGAATTTAATTTTTAATATAAATAAAACATTTTTTCGATTTTGTCAAGCATTTTTAAATGTTGTAACAATAATAAAATTTTATTAAATATATATGTGAATTCAATCTTCTACTTTGTAAAAGATTGCAACATGCACAATTTATTTGTTGATAATATATACGTTCGACAAGTTTTATTTTTTAAATTCATTTATTCATGACATTACACATATACATTAGAGACGTTATAGACATTATTACACATATATGTTATAGACGTCACGTTAACGACTATACAATAGAATGGCGGCATTAAATTGGCATCACGTGTAACTTCATAAAAGATATAAATTAGAAAAAACGAAGCTGGCACCCCGCTGGGGGTAGCCTCTCACATGCCATATTTATTTTTATTTTATTTTCTTTTCTTTCTTTTTTTTTTTTTTTCTCACCAATAAGATATAACACTTTACCAAATGTCCTTCAGGACAAATTGTAAAAATACCAAAATAAAAAGAAAAAGAGAAAAAATATATATATATATATATATATCTACGTATATTTTTTTAGTTTTTTAGTTCTTTTATTAGTTTAGTTTACTACATGCAAAGCACATCCCAAAGATTGATTTCGTCTATTATTGTATAATCATTATTTTAAATTAAACATAATAAAACATGTTTTACAAGGTAAACGCAATATCTGTACAGCTTGCTACAGTTTTATAATTTCCTTAAGTTAACTTATGCTGTTTATGATATTGCAAAGAAATAAATCATAATATATTCATTAATTAAACAAAGAAATGCTATTACTTGTAAGAATAATCAAATATAAAAACAAAAATATATGTGGAATGAATATAAGTTTTGGAAATATACTTATTATACACATATATTTACAGAAAAAATTTCTTTAAAAGAAAATTAATTTAGATAGAATATCATTTCATATATTATCATTTATATTCTTTAACGATAGTCAAAGGTATAATGAATAATGGTATTTAATTTTACATTCGACCCAAACAGAGATTTCAACGACGACGTACCCCAAGGCCGGTAGACAGAATGCCCACTATCGGCGAGGAAGAGGGAGTACCATATACATTTGTATAATGGTATCGAAGGTACAGCGGCAGAAGACTTTGTGCTGGTATTGATTACACCAGGCCGACAGTGGGACAACTAATGTCCAATAATGAAATGTATTTAAAACATTATTAAACACTGTATCAATTTCTATCGTGTTGCAATTGTTCTCTATTGTATCTATTGTTATGTATCATATCCCTTAATTGATTTTCAAAATTCTTCTTTCATTAGCGTATCTAAATTTGGTTGATCTAGTATTAAAAGTAGAAAGTTTTTATCATTTCAATTATCAACGCTTTGAAAATTTGTTAGACAATTGTTGTTGTTACACATAGATACATAGAATAGATATATAGATACATGTCGTGTTACTCGATGTATAGATATGATTATATTTAATAAGTAAGATTATATTTTACTAATGAATTATAAATAGCCTATATGCAAGTATTATTTACATATTTAATTCGCTACAAACTGCATACAATTATATGTAATCACATATAATTATATATAATCACATATAAAATAAATACAATTGTTTGATGAGATAAGCTACAAATTATTATGATACACAATGATATTATGATACAAAACTACTATGATACACTTTATACATTTCTCAAGTATAAATTACCACTACGTTCACGAGTGCTTAGACACAAGCTGAGCGGCTGACAACAAGCGAGCGTGCGAGTAGGTTTACGAGAGGTCTTCAGAGTATAACATATGTGTATAACTGTTGCGCGTTGAATAAAGTGAACTATTTGAATTTCCGAGTCCCTTCTATATCTTTACACTAAGTTATTAAATTCATGGTTTAATAAACAGGATCTATACAAGGCACTTGTTCAGTTCAGCCTCACAATCTTCAATTTTGATGCACAAAGGAAATATTGATTGTTCATAAAGTACGACCTGCACTCTTTCTGGCAAACTATTGCCTATATAAAAATTACATTAAATTTGGAATAATATTGCTTTGCGTAGGTTCTGATAATAAAACAATTGAACTATTTTTAACTGGCATTTGATATATCTATATCAACTGTTTCTTCTTTCAGCAATGCCCGTATGTCTTCTTTACTAGTAGCTTGTCGTTTACCACCAACTTTACGTTTACCTCTATTGAGTACACCATTTTCTTCTTCACCCATCATACGCAAAATTTGCGTTTGATCAGAACTTTCTATCGGTGCGATCGAAACATCACGAACAGCACTTTCAGCTGACGGTGCTTCTTCTACAGCAGTATAGAGCATTGCCTTCATTTCCTATTAACCCAAAGAGGTCATTTTAATTAATAGTGTTCTGATCTTTCATTGTACAGAGTGTCTCAGAATAAGTAGGAAATATTTTGGGAGTGGCTTCTATATACCTAAACCATAAAAAGTTCATATGAGGATATGTCCTATTTGACTTTCTTTTCAAATTATAACGGTTTTTCTTTTGCAATTCATATTTCTTTCCGTAGACAAGTATTGTGTTTCTCAAGTTTCCAGAAAATATAGACTACATCTGGATATTTAAACATAGTAGGACAGTCATTGGTAAGATATCTGCAAGCTTGCATTGGAATATAAAAATACCATCTCAAATACCTTTTATGAAAAGTAGTATATAATGTAGTATACAAAATAAAAGAATAAAAATTAAATCCACTATAACTCGAAAACAAACTCAAGTAAGATATATTTATATAAAGTCTTTCTATTGTTTATATATGCAGAAGCTACTCCTAAAATATTTCCTACTTATTCTGAAACACCCTGTATATCTCCATTAGCATAGAAATAAATTTTTAACAAAGACAATTAAAATATAAATATTTTAATTTCCAAGGCTATTTTATTTTACCTCATAGCTTATGTATTGCTTACGCCATTCGGGCGTAATGTGAGCAGACAGATGTTCTGCAAACTTCATCTTGCTTCAATTAATGCAACAATCTGCAATAAACAAATTCGTTTAAATTATTGCTAAAGCGATATAAATATATAATATTAAAAATTGCCATAAAATAATTATGTATATAATAAAGCATACATAAAAGAATGAGATATATAAGTGAAGTACAAAGTGAGAAAATCATATATTATAATTGAAGAAACTTTTTTATTTCTATAGTCTATATATCTTCATAAACAACATTTACTCGATGTATTAATTTATTATTACGAACAGCGTATACCAAAAAAATAACAATATAATAAAATGAGCAAAGTGAAATATTATGATAATATAATTGCAAAGTAGAAAATGAAAAGATGAACAATTTAATCAAATGTTTCGTTTCACGCTCGTCTTTAAGGAATTAAACCACGAAAGAGATCACATACACATATAATGCACTTAAAACCTTTGTCGGCAGTACTAAATCAATATTTTCTGAATTCGTTTACTTCATGATAAATTATTATTACTTACATATTGTAAAGATATAGGAGGGATTCGGAAATTCAAATAATTCACTTTATTTCACACACAACAGTTATACACATGTATTATACTCCGAAGACCTCGTAAATCCACTCGCACGCACGCTTCTTGTCAACCGACTCTTCCAGATGCTTCTAAACGACTGCCAATCGTCCTTTGCCTCAACTCAGGCCGGGACACGCCCTGACGCTTGAACACACACATTCGCATGTACAGTGTGACTGTATCATCTTCCTGACGCATATATATGGATGTCTTTATTCTTACCTCTTATGTTTAACTGTCAAGCTTTACACGACACATAGCACCATTGTTTCTTCATACGTACAGGCGATATTCATTAGACGGCTACAAGTCTTTTTATTACCTAATTTAGAACGTTCTTCGCAAATATAGATAGCTTCTAGTGTCCATCTGTATAGTAAGGATTGACGAGAATTTTCCGATTAAATACCTTTGATAATGTCATCGCTCGAAGATTTATTTCAGTTAGATAAAATGCTTATATGTGATATGTATATAATCTATAATAGTTATATGCAGTTTATAATGTTAAGCATTCATATTTCGATTCTTACTTTACAAAAAAAGATTTTGTTTATATGCTTACGTACATATGTACACATGCATATTGAATGTAAAAAATATATCCTCATACATACATATATATGTATATTGTTTTTGTACAAACGTTTTATTTTTATTTTTTTTAACCGAACTATATCCATCAAATAGTTGATTATATATAAGAAAGTAGAACTATAGCACACAAATAATTACGAACATTTTTATTTGAAGTTGGCTATGTGGATTTTTGTATTTTTTATCAGATATTGAGACAATCTTTTATTATATTATTACCCTCAGAATATTCTCTCAATTAACATTTACTTTGAATTTAATTTTTAATATAAATAAAACATTTTTTCGATTTTGTCAAGCATTTTTAAATGTTGTAACAATAATAAAATTTTATTAAATATATATGTGAATTCAATCTTCTACTTTGTAAAAGATTGCAACATGCACAATTTATTTGTTGATAATATATACGTTCGACAAGTTTTATTTTTTAAATTCATTTATTCATGACATTACACATATACATTAGAGACGTTATAGACATTATTACACATATATGTTATAGACGTCACGTTAACGACTATACAATAGAATGGCGGCATTAAATTGGCATCACGTGTAACTTCATAAAAGATATAAATTAGAAAAAACGAAGCTGGCACCCCGCTGGGGGTAGCCTCTCACATGCCATATTTATTTTTATTTTATTTTATTTTATTTTCTTTTCTTTCTTTTTTTTTTTTTTTCTCACCAATAAGATATAACACTTTACCAAATGTCCTTCAGGACAAATTGTAAAAATACCAAAATAAAAAGAAAAAGAGAAAAAATATATATATATATATATATATCTACGTATATTTTTTTAGTTTTTTAGTTCTTTTATTAGTTTAGTTTACTACATGCAAAGCACATCCCAAAGATTGATTTCGTCTATTATTGTATAATCATTATTTTAAATTAAACATAATAAAACATGTTTTACAAGGTAAACGCAATATCTGTACAGCTTGCTACAGTTTTATAATTTCCTTAAGTTAACTTATGCTGTTTATGATATTGCAAAGAAATAAATCATAATATATTCATTAATTAAACAAAGAAATGCTATTACTTGTAAGAATAATCAAATATAAAAACAAAAATATATGTGGAATGAATATAAGTTTTGGAAATATACTTATTATACACATATATTTACAGAAAAAATTTCTTTAAAAGAAAATTAATTTAGATAGAATATCATTTCATATATTATCATTTATATTCTTTAACGATAGTCAAAGGTATAATGAATAATGGTATTTAATTTTACATTCGACCCAAACAGAGATTTCAACGACGACGTACCCCAAGGCCGGTAGACAGAATGCCCACTATCGGCGAGGAAGAGGGAGTACCATATACATTTGTATAATGGTATCGAAGGTACAGCGGCAGAAGACTTTGTGCTGGTATTGATTACACCAGGCCGACAGTGGGACAACTAATGTCCAATAATGAAATGTATTTAAAACATTATTAAACACTGTATCAATTTCTATCGTGTTGCAATTGTTCTCTATTGTATCTATTGTTATGTATCATATCCCTTAATTGATTTTCAAAATTCTTCTTTCATTAGCGTATCTAAATTTGGTTGATCTAGTATTAAAAGTAGAAAGTTTTTATCATTTCAATTATCAACGCTTTGAAAATTTGTTAGACAATTGTTGTTGTTACACATAGATACATAGAATAGATATATAGATACATGTCGTGTTACTCGATGTATAGATATGATTATATTTAATAAGTAAGATTATATTTTACTAATGAATTATAAATAGCCTATATGCAAGTATTATTTACATATTTAATTCGCTACAAACTGCATACAATTATATGTAATCACATATAATTATATATAATCACATATAAAATAAATACAATTGTTTGATGAGATAAGCTACAAATTATTATGATACACAATGATATTATGATACAAAACTACTATGATACACTTTATACATTTCTCAAGTATAAATTACCACTACGTTCACGAGTGCTTAGACACAAGCTGAGCGGCTGACAACAAGCGAGCGTGCGAGTAGGTTTACGAGAGGTCTTCAGAGTATAACATATGTGTATAACTGTTGCGCGTTGAATAAAGTGAACTATTTGAATTTCCGAGTCCCTTCTATATCTTTACACTAAGTTATTAAATTCATGGTTTAATAAACAGGATCTATACAAGGCACTTGTTCAGTTCAGCCTCACAATCTTCAATTTTGATGCACAAAGGAAATATTGATTGTTCATAAAGTACGACCTGCACTCTTTCTGGCAAACTATTGCCTATATAAAAATTACATTAAATTTGGAATAATATTGCTTTGCGTAGGTTCTGATAATAAAACAATTGAACTATTTTTAACTGGCATTTGATATATCTATATCAACTGTTTCTTCTTTCAGCAATGCCCGTATGTCTTCTTTACTAGTAGCTTGTCGTTAACACCAACTTTACGTTTACCTCTATTGAGTACACCATTTTCTTCTTCACCCATCATACGCAAAATTTGCGTTTGATCAGAACTTTCTATCGGTGCGATCGAAACATCACGAACAACACTTTCAGCTGACGGTGCTTCTTCTACAGCAGTATAGAGCATTGCCTTCATTTCCTATTAACCCAAAGAGGTCATTTTAATTAATAGTGTTCTGATCTTTCATTGTACAGAGTGTCTCAGAATAAGTAGGAAATATTTTGGGAGTGGCTTCTATATACCTAAACCATAAAAAGTTCATATGAGGATATGTCCTATTTGACTTTCTTTTCAAATTATAACGGTTTTTCTTTTGCAATTCATATTTCTTTCCGTAGACAAGTATTGTGTTTCTCAAGTTTCCAGAAAATATAGACTACATCTGGATATTTAAACATAGTAGGACAGTCATTGGTAAGATATCTGCAAGCTTGCATTGGAATATAAAAATACCATCTCAAATACCTTTTATGAAAAGTAGTATATAATGTAGTATACAAAATAAAAGAATAAAAATTAAATCCACTATAACTCGAAAACAAACTCAAGTAAGATATATTTATATAAAGTCTTTCTATTGTTTATATATGCAGAAGCTACTCCTAAAATATTTCCTACTTATTCTGAAACACCCTGTATATCTCCATTAGCATAGAAATAAATTTTTAACAAAGACAATTAAGATATAAATATTTTAATTTCCAAGGCTATTTTATTTTACCTCATAGCTTATGTATTGCTTACGCCATTCGGGCGTAATGTGAGCAGACAGATGTTCTGCAAACTTCATCTTGCTTCAATTAATGCAACAATCTGCAATAAACAAATTCGTTTAAATTATTGCTAAAGCGATATAAATATATAATATTAAAAATTGCCATAAAATAATTATGTATATAATAAAGCATACATAAAAGAATGAGATATATAAGTGAAGTACAAAGTGAGAAAATCATATATTATAATTGAAGAAACTTTTTTATTTCTATAGTCTATATATCTTCATAAACAACATTTACTCGATGTATTAATTTATTATTACGAACAGCGTATACCAAAAAAATAACAATATAATAAAATGAGCAAAGTGAAATATTATGATAATATAATTGCAAAGTAGAAAATGAAAAGATGAACAATTTAATCAAATGTTTCGTTTCACGCTCGTCTTTAAGGAATTAAACCACGAAAGAGATCACATACACATATAATGCACTTAAAACCTTTGTCGGCAGTACTAAATCAATATTTTCTGAATTCGTTTACTTCATGATAAATTATTATTACTTACATATTGTAAAGATATAGGAGGGATTCGGAAATTCAAATAATTCACTTTATTTCACACACAACAGTTATACACATGTATTATACTCCGAAGACCTCGTAAATCCACTCGCACGCACGCTTCTTGTCAACCGACTCTTCCAGATGCTTCTAAACGACTGCCAATCGTCCTTTGCCTCAACTCAGGCCGGGACACGCCCTGACGCTTGAACACACACATTCGCATGTACAGTGTGACTGTATCATCTTCCTGACGCATATATATGGATGTCTTTATTCTTACCTCTTATGTTTAACTGTCAAGCTTTACACGACACATAGCACCATTGTTTCTTCATACGTACAGGCGATATTCATTAGACGGCTACAAGTCTTTTTATTACCTAATTTAGAACGTTCTTCGCAAATATAGATAGCTTCTAGTGTCCATCTGTATAGTAAGGATTGACGAGAATTTTCCGATTAAATACCTTTGATAATGTCATCGCTCGAAGATTTATTTCAGTTAGATAAAATGCTTATATGTGATATGTATATAATCTATAATAGTTATATGCAGTTTATAATGTTAAGCATTCATATTTCGATTCTTACTTTACAAAAAAAGATTTTGTTTATATGCTTACGTACATATGTACACATGCATATTGAATGTAAAAAATATATCCTCATACATACATATATATGTATATTGTTTTTGTACAAACGTTTTATTTTTATTTTTTTTAACCGAACTATATCCATCAAATAGTTGATTATATACATATAAGAAAGTAGAACTATAGCACACAAATAATTACGAACATTTTTATTTGAAGTTGGCTATGTGGATTTTTGTATTTTTTATCAGATATTGAGACAATCTTTTATTATATTATTACCCTCAGAATATTCTCTCAATTAACATTTACTTTGAATTTAATTTTTAATATAAATAAAACATTTTTTCGATTTTGTCAAGCATTTTTAAATGTTGTAACAATAATAAAATTTTATTAAATATATATGTGAATTCAATCTTCTACTTTGTAAAAGATTGCAACATGCACAATTTATTTGTTGATAATATATACGTTCGACAAGTTTTATTTTTTAAATTCATTTATTCATGACATTACACATATACATTAGAGACGTTATAGACATTATTACACATATATGTTATAGACGTCACGTTAACGACTATACAATAGAATGGCGGCATTAAATTGGCATCACGTGTAACTTCATAAAAGATATAAATTAGAAAAAACGAAGCTGGCACCCCGCTGGGGGTAGCCTCTCACATGCCATATTTATTTTTATTTTATTTTATTTTATTTTCTTTTCTTTCTTTTTTTTTTTTTTCTCACCAATAAGATATAACACTTTACCAAATGTCCTTCAGGACAAATTGTAAAAATACCAAAATAAAAAGAAAAAGAGAAAAAATATATATATATATATATATATATCTACGTATATTTTTTTAGTTTTTTAGTTCTTTTATTAGTTTAGTTTACTACATGCAAAGCACATCCCAAAGATTGATTTCGTCTATTATTGTATAATCATTATTTTAAATTAAACATAATAAAACATGTTTTACAAGGTAAACGCAATATCTGTACAGCTTGCTACAGTTTTATAATTTCCTTAAGTTAACTTATGCTGTTTATGATATTGCAAAGAAATAAATCATAATATATTCATTAATTAAACAAAGAAATGCTATTACTTGTAAGAATAATCAAATATAAAAACAAAAATATATGTGGAATGAATATAAGTTTTGGAAATATACTTATTATACACATATATTTACAGAAAAAATTTCTTTAAAAGAAAATTAATTTAGATAGAATATCATTTCATATATTATCATTTATATTCTTTAACGATAGTCAAAGGTATAATGAATAATGGTATTTAATTTTACATTCGACCCAAACAGAGATTTCAACGACGACGTACCCCAAGGCCGGTAGACAGAATGCCCACTATCGGCGAGGAAGAGGGAGTACCATATACATTTGTATAATGGTATCGAAGGTACAGCGGCAGAAGACTTTGTGCTGGTATTGATTACACCAGGCCGACAGTGGGACAACTAATGTCCAATAATGAAATGTATTTAAAACATTATTAAACACTGTATCAATTTCTATCGTGTTGCAATTGTTCTCTATTGTATCTATTGTTATGTATCATATCCCTTAATTGATTTTCAAAATTCTTCTTTCATTAGCGTATCTAAATTTGGTTGATCTAGTATTAAAAGTAGAAAGTTTTTATCATTTCAATTATCAACGCTTTGAAAATTTGTTAGACAATTGTTGTTGTTACACATAGATACATAGAATAGATATATAGATACATGTCGTGTTACTCGATGTATAGATATGATTATATTTAATAAGTAAGATTATATTTTACTAATGAATTATAAATAGCCTATATGCAAGTATTATTTACATATTTAATTCGCTACAAACTGCATACAATTATATGTAATCACATATAATTATATATAATCACATATAAAATAAATACAATTGTTTGATGAGATAAGCTACAAATTATTATGATACACAATGATATTATGATACAAAACTACTATGATACACTTTATACATTTCTCAAGTATAAATTACCACTACGTTCACGAGTGCTTAGACACAAGCTGAGCGGCTGACAACAAGCGAGCGTGCGAGTAGGTTTACGAGAGGTCTTCAGAGTATAACATATGTGTATAACTGTTGCGCGTTGAATAAAGTGAACTATTTGAATTTCCGAGTCCCTTCTATATCTTTACACTAAGTTATTAAATTCATGGTTTAATAAACAGGATCTATACAAGGCACTTGTTCAGTTCAGCCTCACAATCTTCAATTTTGATGCACAAAGGAAATATTGATTGTTCATAAAGTACGACCTGCACTCTTTCTGGCAAACTATTGCCTATATAAAAATTACATTAAATTTGGAATAATATTGCTTTGCGTAGGTTCTGATAATAAAACAATTGAACTATTTTTAACTGGCATTTGATATATCTATATCAACTGTTTCTTCTTTCAGCAATGCCCGTATGTCTTCTTTACTAGTAGCTTGTCGTTTACCACCAACTTTACGTTTACCTCTATTGAGTACACCATTTTCTTCTTCACCCATCATACGCAAAATTTGCGTTTGATCAGAACTTTCTATCGGTGCGATCGAAACATCACGAACAGCACTTTCAGCTGACGGTGCTTCTTCTACAGCAGTATAGAGCATTGCCTTCATTTCCTATTAACCCAAAGAGGTCATTTTAATTAATAGTGTTCTGATCTTTCATTGTACAGAGTGTCTCAGAATAAGTAGGAAATATTTTGGGAGTGGCTTCTATATACCTAAACCATAAAAAGTTCATATGAGGATATGTCCTATTTGACTTTCTTTTCAAATTATAACGGTTTTTCTTTTGCAATTCATATTTCTTTCCGTAGACAAGTATTGTGTTTCTCAAGTTTCCAGAAAATATAGACTACATCTGGATATTTAAACATAGTAGGACAGTCATTGGTAAGATATCTGCAAGCTTGCATTGGAATATAAAAATACCATCTCAAATACCTTTTATGAAAAGTAGTATATAATGTAGTATACAAAATAAAAGAATAAAAATTAAATCCACTATAACTCGAAAACAAACTCAAGTAAGATATATTTATATAAAGTCTTTCTATTGTTTATATATGCAGAAGCTACTCCTAAAATATTTCCTACTTATTCTGAAACACCCTGTATATCTCCATTAGCATAGAAATAAATTTTTAACAAAGACAATTAAAATATAAATATTTTAATTTCCAAGGCTATTTTATTTTACCTCATAGCTTATGTATTGCTTACGCCATTCGGGCGTAATGTGAGCAGACAGATGTTCTGCAAACTTCATCTTGCTTCAATTAATGCAACAATCTGCAATAAACAAATTCGTTTAAATTATTGCTAAAGCGATATAAATATATAATATTAAAAATTGCCATAAAATAATTATGTATATAATAAAGCATACATAAAAGAATGAGATATATAAGTGAAGTACAAAGTGAGAAAATCATATATTATAATTGAAGAAACTTTTTTATTTCTATAGTCTATATATCTTCATAAACAACATTTACTCGATGTATTAATTTATTATTACGAACAGCGTATACCAAAAAAATAACAATATAATAAAATGAGCAAAGTGAAATATTATGATAATATAATTGCAAAGTAGAAAATGAAAAGATGAACAATTTAATCAAATGTTTCGTTTCACGCTCGTCTTTAAGGAATTAAACCACGAAAGAGATCACATACACATATAATGCACTTAAAACCTTTGTCGGCAGTACTAAATCAATATTTTCTGAATTCGTTTACTTCATGATAAATTATTATTACTTACATATTGTAAAGATATAGGACGGATTCGGAAATTCAAATAATTCACTTTATTTCACACACAACAGTTATACACATGTATTATACTCCGAAGACCTCGTAAATCCACTCGCACGCACGCTTCTTGTCAACCGACTCTTCCAGATGCTTCTAAACGACTGCCAATCGTCCTTTGCCTCAACTCAGGCCGGGACACGCCCTGACGCTTGAACACACACATTCGCATGTACAGTGTGACTGTATCATCTTCCTGACGCATATATATGGATGTCTTTATTCTTACCTCTTATGTTTAACTGTCAAGCTTTACACGACACATAGCACCATTGTTTCTTCATACGTACAGGCGATATTCATTAGACGGCTACAAGTCTTTTTATTACCTAATTTAGAACGTTCTTCGCAAATATAGATAGCTTCTAGTGTCCATCTGTATAGTAAGGATTGACGAGAATTTTCCGATTAAATACCTTTGATAATGTCATCGCTCGAAGATTTATTTCAGTTAGATAAAATGCTTATATGTGATATGTATATAATCTATAATAGTTATATGCAGTTTATAATGTTAAGCATTCATATTTCGATTCTTACTTTACAAAAAAAGATTTTGTTTATATGCTTACGTACATATGTACACATGCATATTGAATGTAAAAAATATATCCTCATACATACATATATATGTATATTGTTTTTGTACAAACGTTTTATTTTTATTTTTTTTAACCGAACTATATCCATCAAATAGTTGATTATATACATATAAGAAAGTAGAACTATAGCACACAAATAATTACGAACATTTTTATTTGAAGTTGGCTATGTGGATTTTTGTATTTTTTATCAGATATTGAGACAATCTTTTATTATATTATTACCCTCAGAATATTCTCTCAATTAACATTTACTTTGAATTTAATTTTTAATATAAATAAAACATTTTTTCGATTTTGTCAAGCATTTTTAAATGTTGTAACAATAATAAAATTTTATTAAATATATATGTGAATTCAATCTTCTACTTTGTAAAAGATTGCAACATGCACAATTTATTTGTTGATAATATATACGTTCGACAAGTTTTATTTTTTAAATTCATTTATTCATGACATTACACATATACATTAGAGACGTTATAGACATTATTACACATATATGTTATAGACGTCACGTTAACGACTATACAATAGAATGGCGGCATTAAATTGGCATCACGTGTAACTTCATAAAAGATATAAATTAGAAAAAACGAAGCTGGCACCCCGCTGGGGGTAGCCTCTCACATGCCATATTTATTTTTATTTTATTTTATTTTATTTTCTTTTCTTTCTTTTTTTTTTTTTTTTCTCACCAATAAGATATAACACTTTACCAAATGTCCTTCAGGACAAATTGTAAAAATACCAAAATAAAAAGAAAAAGAGAAAAAAAAAATATATATATATCTACGTATATTTTTTTAGTTTTTTAGTTCTTTTATTAGTTTAGTTTACTACATGCAAAGCACATCCCAAAGATTGATTTCGTCTATTATTGTATAATCATTATTTTAAATTAAACATAATAAAACATGTTTTACAAGGTAAACGCAATATCTGTACAGCTTGCTACAGTTTTATAATTTCCTTAAGTTAACTTATGCTGTTTATGATATTGCAAAGAAATAAATCATAATATATTCATTAATTAAACAAAGAAATGCTATTACTTGTAAGAATAATCAAATATAAACACAAAAATATATGTGGAATGAATATAAGTTTTGGAAATATACTTATTATACACATATATTTACAGAAAAAATTTCTTTAAAAGAAAATTAATTTAGATAGAATATCATTTCATATATTATCATTTATATTCTTTAACGATAGTCAAAGGTATAATGAATAATGGTATTTAATTTTACATTCGACCCAAACAGAGATTTCAACGACGACGTACCCCAAGGCCGGTAGACAGAATGCCCACTATCGGCGAGGAAGAGGGAGTACCATATACATTTGTATAATGGTATCGAAGGTACAGCGGCAGAAGACTTTGTGCTGGTATTGATTACACCAGGCCGACAGTGGGACAACTAATGTCCAATAATGAAATGTATTTAAAACATTATTAAACACTGTATCAATTTCTATCGTGTTGCAATTGTTCTCTATTGTATCTATTGTTATGTATCATATCCCTTAATTGATTTTCAAAATTCTTCTTTCATTAGCGTATCTAAATTTGGTTGATCTAGTATTAAAAGTAGAAAGTTTTTATCATTTCAATTATCAACGCTTTGAAAATTTGTTAGACAATTGTTGTTGTTACACATAGATACATAGAATAGATATATAGATACATGTCGTGTTACTCGATGTATAGATATGATTATATTTAATAAGTAAGATTATATTTTACTAATGAATTATAAATAGCCTATATGCAAGTATTATTTACATATTTAATTCGCTACAAACTGCATACAATTATATGTAATCACATATAATTATATATAATCACATATAAAATAAATACAATTGTTTGATGAGATAAGCTACAAATTATTATGATACACAATGATATTATGATACAAAACTACTATGATACACTTTATACATTTCTCAAGTATAAATTACCACTACGTTCACGAGTGCTTAGACACAAGCTGAGCGGCTGACAACAAGCGAGCGTGCGAGTAGGTTTACGAGAGGTCTTCAGAGTATAACATATGTGTATAACTGTTGCGCGTTGAATAAAGTGAACTATTTGAATTTCCGAGTCCCTTCTATATCTTTACACTAAGTTATTAAATTCATGGTTTAATAAACAGGATCTATACAAGGCACTTGTTCAGTTCAGCCTCACAATCTTCAATTTTGATGCACAAAGGAAATATTGATTGTTCATAAAGTACGACCTGCACTCTTTCTGGCAAACTATTGCCTATATAAAAATTACATTAAATTTGGAATAATATTGCTTTGCGTAGGTTCTGATAATAAAACAATTGAACTATTTTTAACTGGCATTTGATATATCTATATCAACTGTTTCTTCTTTCAGCAATGCCCGTATGTCTTCTTTACTAGTAGCTTGTCGTTTACCACCAACTTTACGTTTACCTCTATTGAGTACACCATTTTCTTCTTCACCCATCATACGCAAAATTTGCGTTTGATCAGAACTTTCTATCGGTGCGATCGAAACATCACGAACAGCACTTTCAGCTGACGGTGCTTCTTCTACAGCAGTATAGAGCATTGCCTTCATTTCCTATTAACCCAAAGAGGTCATTTTAATTAATAGTGTTCTGATCTTTCATTGTACAGAGTGTCTCAGAATAAGTAGGAAATATTTTGGGAGTGGCTTCTATATACCTAAACCATAAAAAGTTCATATGAGGATATGTCCTATTTGACTTTCTTTTCAAATTATAACGGTTTTTCTTTTGCAATTCATATTTCTTTCCGTAGACAAGTATTGTGTTTCTCAAGTTTCCAGAAAATATAGACTACATCTGGATATTTAAACATAGTAGGACAGTCATTGGTAAGATATCTGCAAGCTTGCATTGGAATATAAAAATACCATCTCAAATACCTTTTATGAAAAGTAGTATATAATGTAGTATACAAAATAAAAGAATAAAAATTAAATCCACTATAACTCGAAAACAAACTCAAGTAAGATATATTTATATAAAGTCTTTCTATTGTTTATATATGCAGAAGCTACTCCTAAAATATTTCCTACTTATTCTGAAACACCCTGTATATCTCCATTAGCATAGAAATAAATTTTTAACAAAGACAATTAAAATATAAATATTTTAATTTCCAAGGCTATTTTATTTTACCTCATAGCTTATGTATTGCTTACGCCATTCGGGCGTAATGTGAGCAGACAGATGTTCTGCAAACTTCATCTTGCTTCAATTAATGCAACAATCTGCAATAAACAAATTCGTTTAAATTATTGCTAAAGCGATATAAATATATAATATTAAAAATTGCCATAAAATAATTATGTATATAATAAAGCATACATAAAAGAATGAGATATATAAGTGAAGTACAAAGTGAGAAAATCATATATTATAATTGAAGAAACTTTTTTATTTCTATAGTCTATATATCTTCATAAACAACATTTACTCGATGTATTAATTTATTATTACGAACAGCGTATACCAAAAAAATAACAATATAATAAAATGAGCAAAGTGAAATATTATGATAATATAATTGCAAAGTAGAAAATGAAAAGATGAACAATTTAATCAAATGTTTCGTTTCACGCTCGTCTTTAAGGAATTAAACCACGAAAGAGATCACATACACATATAATGCACTTAAAACCTTTGTCGGCAGTACTAAATCAATATTTTCTGAATTCGTTTACTTCATGATAAATTATTATTACTTACATATTGTAAAGATATAGGAGGGATTCGGAAATTCAAATAATTCACTTTATTTCACACACAACAGTTATACACATGTATTATACTCCGAAGACCTCGTAAATCCACTCGCACGCACGCTTCTTGTCAACCGACTCTTCCAGATGCTTCTAAACGACTGCCAATCGTCCTTTGCCTCAACTCAGGCCGGGACACGCCCTGACGCTTGAACACACACATTCGCATGTACAGTGTGACTGTATCATCTTCCTGACGCATATATATGGATGTCTTTATTCTTACCTCTTATGTTTAACTGTCAAGCTTTACACGACACATAGCACCATTGTTTCTTCATACGTACAGGCGATATTCATTAGACGGCTACAAGTCTTTTTATTACTTAATTTAGAACGTTCTTCGCAAATATAGATAGCTTCTAGTGTCCATCTGTATAGTAAGGATTGACGAGAATTTTCCGATTAAATACCTTTGATAATGTCATCGCTCGAAGATTTATTTCAGTTAGATAAAATGCTTATATGTGATATGTATATAATCTATAATAGTTATATGCAGTTTATAATGTTAAGCATTCATATTTCGATTCTTACTTTACAAAAAAAGATTTTGTTTATATGCTTACGTACATATGTACACATGCATATTGAATGTAAAAAATATATCCTCATACATACATATATATATACATATATATGTATATTGTTTTTGTACAAACGTTTTATTTTTATTTTTTTTAACCGAACTATATCCATCAAATAGTTGATTATATACATATAAGAAAGTAGAACTATAGCACACAAATAATTACGAACATTTTTATTTGAAGTTGGCTATGTGGATTTTTGTATTTTTTATCAGATATTGAGACAATCTTTTATTATATTATTACCCTCAGAATATTCTCTCAATTAACATTTACTTTGAATTTAATTTTTAATATAAATAAAACATTTTTTCGATTTTGTCAAGCATTTTTAAATGTTGTAACAATAATAAAATTTTATTAAATATATATGTGAATTCAATCTTCTACTTTGTAAAAGATTGCAACATGCACAATTTATTTGTTGATAATATATACGTTCGACAAGTTTTATTTTTTAAATTCATTTATTCATGACATTACACATATACATTAGAGACGTTATAGACATTATTACACATATATGTTATAGACGTCACGTTAACGACTATACAATAGAATGGCGGCATTAAATTGGCATCACGTGTAACTTCATAAAAGATATAAATTAGAAAAAACGAAGCTGGCACCCCGCTGGGGGTAGCCTCTCACATGCCATATTTATTTTTATTTTATTTTATTTTATTTTCTTTTCTTTCTTTTTTTTTTTTTTCTCACCAATAAGATATAACACTTTACCAAATGTCCTTCAGGACAAATTGTAAAAATACTAAAATAAAAAGAAAAAGAGAAAAAATATATATATATATATATATATATCTACGTATATTTTTTTAGTTTTTTAGTTCTTTTATTAGTTTAGTTTACTACATGCAAAGCACATCCCAAAGATTGATTTCGTCTATTATTGTATAATCATTATTTTAAATTAAACATAATAAAACATGTTTTACAAGGTAAACGCAATATCTGTACAGCTTGCTACAGTTTTATAATTTCCTTAAGTTAACTTATGCTGTTTATGATATTGCAAAGAAATAAATCATAATATATTCATTAATTAAACAAAGAAATGCTATTACTTGTAAGAATAATCAAATATAAAAACAAAAATATATGTGGAATGAATATAAGTTTTGGAAATATACTTATTATACACATATATTTACAGAAAAAATTTCTTTAAAAGAAAATTAATTTAGATAGAATATCATTTCATATATTATCATTTATATTCTTTAACGATAGTCAAAGGTATAATGAATAATGGTATTTAATTTTACATTCGACCCAAACAGAGATTTCAACGACGACGTACCCCAAGGCCGGTAGACAGAATGCCCACTATCGGCGAGGAAGAGGGAGTACCATATACATTTGTATAATGGTATCGAAGGTACAGCGGCAGAAGACTTTGTGCTGGTATTGATTACACCAGGCCGACAGTGGGACAACTAATGTCCAATAATGAAATGTATTTAAAACATTATTAAACACTGTATCAATTTCTATCGTGTTGCAATTGTTCTCTATTGTATCTATTGTTATGTATCATATCCCTTAATTGATTTTCAAAATTCTTCTTTCATTAGCGTATCTAAATTTGGTTGATCTAGTATTAAAAGTAGAAAGTTTTTATCATTTCAATTATCAACGCTTTGAAAATTTGTTAGACAATTGTTGTTGTTACACATAGATACATAGAATAGATATATAGATACATGTCGTGTTACTCGATGTATAGATATGATTATATTTAATAAGTAAGATTATATTTTACTAATGAATTATAAATAGCCTATATGCAAGTATTATTTACATATTTAATTCGCTACAAACTGCATACAATTATATGTAATCACATATAATTATATATAATCACATATAAAATAAATACAATTGTTTGATGAGATAAGCTACAAATTATTATGATACACAATGATATTATGATACAAAACTACTATGATACACTTTATACATTTCTCAAGTATAAATTACCACTACGTTCACGAGTGCTTAGACACAAGCTGAGCGGCTGACAACAAGCGAGCGTGCGAGTAGGTTTACGAGAGGTCTTCAGAGTATAACATATGTGTATAACTGTTGCGCGTTGAATAAAGTGAACTATTTGAATTTCCGAGTCCCTTCTATATCTTTACACTAAGTTATTAAATTCATGGTTTAATAAACAGGATCTATACAAGGCACTTGTTCAGTTCAGCCTCA
Organism: Bombus pascuorum; assembly: GCF_905332965.1. NCBI lineage: Eukaryota > Metazoa > Arthropoda > Insecta > Hymenoptera > Apidae > Bombus > Bombus pascuorum. Next base: position 3,236,692 of record NC_083497.1, on the reverse strand, counting down.
CAATCTTCAATTTTGATGCACAAAGGAAATATTGATTGTTCATAAAGTACGACCTGCACTCTTTCTGGCAAACTATTGCCTATATAAAAATTACATTAAATTTGGAATAATATTGCTTTGCGTAGGTTCTGATAATAAAACAATTGAACTATTTTTAACTGGCATTTGATATATCTATATCAACTGTTTCTTCTTTCAGCAATGCCCGTATGTCTTCTTTACTAGTAGCTTGTCGTTTACCACCAACTTTACGTTTACCTCTATTGAGTACACCATTTTCTTCTTCACCCATCATACGCAAAATTTGCGTTTGATCAGAACTTTCTATCGGTGCGATCGAAACATCACGAACAGCACTTTCAGCTGACGGTGCTTCTTCTACAGCAGTATAGAGCATTGCCTTCATTTCCTATTAACCCAAAGAGGTCATTTTAATTAATAGTGTTCTGATCTTTCATTGTACAGAGTGTCTCAGAATAAGTAGGAAATATTTTGGGAGTGGCTTCTATATACCTAAACCATAAAAAGTTCATATGAGGATATGTCCTATTTGACTTTCTTTTCAAATTATAACGGTTTTTCTTTTGCAATTCATATTTCTTTCCGTAGACAAGTATTGTGTTTCTCAAGTTTCCAGAAAATATAGACTACATCTGGATATTTAAACATAGTAGGACAGTCATTGGTAAGATATCTGCAAGCTTGCATTGGAATATAAAAATACCATCTCAAATACCTTTTATGAAAAGTAGTATATAATGTAGTATACAAAATAAAAGAATAAAAATTAAATCCACTATAACTCGAAAACAAACTCAAGTAAGATATATTTATATAAAGTCTTTCTATTGTTTATATATGCAGAAGCTACTCCTAAAATATTTCCTACTTATTCTGAAACACCCTGTATATCTCCATTAGCATAGAAATAAATTTTTAACAAAGACAATTAAAATATAAATATTTTAATTTCCAAGGCTATTTTATTTTACCTCATAGCTTATGTATTGCTTACGCCATTCGGGCGTAATGTGAGCAGACAGATGTTCTGCAAACTTCATCTTGCTTCAATTAATGCAACAATCTGCAATAAACAAATTCGTTTAAATTATTGCTAAAGCGATATAAATATATAATATTAAAAATTGCCATAAAATAATTATGTATATAATAAAGCATACATAAAAGAATGAGATATATAAGTGAAGTACAAAGTGAGAAAATCATATATTATAATTGAAGAAACTTTTTTATTTCTATAGTCTATATATCTTCATAAACAACATTTACTCGATGTATTAATTTATTATTACGAACAGCGTATACCAAAAAAATAACAATATAATAAAATGAGCAAAGTGAAATATTATGATAATATAATTGCAAAGTAGAAAATGAAAAGATGAACAATTTAATCAAATGTTTCGTTTCACGCTCGTCTTTAAGGAATTAAACCACGAAAGAGATCACATACACATATAATGCACTTAAAACCTTTGTCGGCAGTACTAAATCAATATTTTCTGAATTCGTTTACTTCATGATAAATTATTATTACTTACATATTGTAAAGATATAGGAGGGATTCGGAAATTCAAATAATTCACTTTATTTCACACACAACAGTTATACACATGTATTATACTCCGAAGACCTCGTAAATCCACTCGCACGCACGCTTCTTGTCAACCGACTCTTCCAGATGCTTCTAAACGACTGCCAATCGTCCTTTGCCTCAACTCAGGCCGGGACACGCCCTGACGCTTGAACACACACATTCGCATGTACAGTGTGACTGTATCATCTTCCTGACGCATATATATGGATGTCTTTATTCTTACCTCTTATGTTTAACTGTCAAGCTTTACACGACACATAGCACCATTGTTTCTTCATACGTACAGGCGATATTCATTAGACGGCTACAAGTCTTTTTATTACCTAATTTAGAACGTTCTTCGCAAATATAGATAGCTTCTAGTGTCCATCTGTATAGTAAGGATTGACGAGAATTTTCCGATTAAATACCTTTGATAATGTCATCGCTCGAAGATTTATTTCAGTTAGATAAAATGCTTATATGTGATATGTATATAATCTATAATAGTTATATGCAGTTTATAATGTTAAGCATTCATATTTCGATTCTTACTTTACAAAAAAAGATTTTGTTTATATGCTTACGTACATATGTACACATGCATATTGAATGTAAAAAATATATCCTCATACATACATATATATGTATATTGTTTTTGTACAAACGTTTTATTTTTATTTTTTTTAACCGAACTATATCCATCAAATAGTTGATTATATACATATAAGAAAGTAGAACTATAGCACACAAATAATTACGAACATTTTTATTTGAAGTTGGCTATGTGGATTTTTGTATTTTTTATCAGATATTGAGACAATCTTTTATTATATTATTACCCTCAGAATATTCTCTCAATTAACATTTACTTTGAATTTAATTTTTAATATAAATAAAACATTTTTTCGATTTTGTCAAGCATTTTTAAATGTTGTAACAATAATAAAATTTTATTAAATATATATGTGAATTCAATCTTCTACTTTGTAAAAGATTGCAACATGCACAATTTATTTGTTGATAATATATACGTTCGACAAGTTTTATTTTTTAAATTCATTTATTCATGACATTACACATATACATTAGAGACGTTATAGACATTATTACACATATATGTTATAGACGTCACGTTAACGACTATACAATAGAATGGCGGCATTAAATTGGCATCACGTGTAACTTCATAAAAGATATAAATTAGAAAAAACGAAGCTGGCACCCCGCTGGGGGTAGCCTCTCACATGCCATATTTATTTTTATTTTATTTTATTTTATTTTCTTTTCTTTCTTTTTTCTCACCAATAAGATATAACACTTTACCAAATGTCCTTCAGGACAAATTGTAAAAATACCAAAATAAAAAGAAAAAGAGAAAAAATATATATATATATATATATATCTACGTATATTTTTTTAGTTTTTTAGTTCTTTTATTAGTTTAGTTTACTACATGCAAAGCACATCCCAAAGATTGATTTCGTCTATTATTGTATAATCATTATTTTAAATTAAACATAATAAAACATGTTTTACAAGGTAAACGCAATATCTGTACAGCTTGCTACAGTTTTATAATTTCCTTAAGTTAACTTATGCTGTTTATGATATTGCAAAGAAATAAATCATAATATATTCATTAATTAAACAAAGAAATGCTATTACTTGTAAGAATAATCAAATATAAAAACAAAAATATATGTGGAATGAATATAAGTTTTGGAAATATACTTATTATACACATATATTTACAGAAAAAATTTCTTTAAAAGAAAATTAATTTAGATAGAATATCATTTCATATATTATCATTTATATTCTTTAACGATAGTCAAAGGTATAATGAATAATGGTATTTAATTTTACATTCGACCCAAACAGAGATTTCAACGACGACGTACCCCAAGGCCGGTAGACAGAATGCCCACTATCGGCGAGGAAGAGGGAGTACCATATACATTTGTATAATGGTATCGAAGGTACAGCGGCAGAAGACTTTGTGCTGGTATTGATTACACCAGGCCGACAGTGGGACAACTAATGTCCAATAATGAAATGTATTTAAAACATTATTAAACACTGTATCAATTTCTATCGTGTTGCAATTGTTCTCTATTGTATCTATTGTTATGTATCATATCCCTTAATTGATTTTCAAAATTCTTCTTTCATTAGCGTATCTAAATTTGGTTGATCTAGTATTAAAAGTAGAAAGTTTTTATCATTTCAATTATCAACGCTTTGAAAATTTGTTAGACAATTGTTGTTGTTACACATAGATACATAGAATAGATATATAGATACATGTCGTGTTACTCGATGTATAGATATGATTATATTTAATAAGTAAGATTATATTTTACTAATGAATTATAAATAGCCTATATGCAAGTATTATTTACATATTTAATTCGCTACAAACTGCATACAATTATATGTAATCACATATAATTATATATAATCACATATAAAATAAATACAATTGTTTGATGAGATAAGCTACAAATTATTATGATACACAATGATATTATGATACAAAACTACTATGATACACTTTATACATTTCTCAAGTATAAATTACCACTACGTTCACGAGTGCTTAGACACAAGCTGAGCGGCTGACAACAAGCGAGCGTGCGAGTAGGTTTACGAGAGGTCTTCAGAGTATAACATATGTGTATAACTGTTGCGCGTTGAATAAAGTGAACTATTTGAATTTCCGAGTCCCTTCTATATCTTTACACTAAGTTATTAAATTCATGGTTTAATAAACAGGATCTATACAAGGCACTTGTTCAGTTCAGCCTCACAATCTTCAATTTTGATGCACAAAGGAAATATTGATTGTTCATAAAGTACGACCTGCACTCTTTCTGGCAAACTATTGCCTATATAAAAATTACATTAAATTTGGAATAATATTGCTTTGCGTAGGTTCTGATAATAAAACAATTGAACTATTTTTAACTGGCATTTGATATATCTATATCAACTGTTTCTTCTTTCAGCAATGCCCGTATGTCTTCTTTACTAGTAGCTTGTCGTTTACCACCAACTTTACGTTTACCTCTATTGAGTACACCATTTTCTTCTTCACCCATCATACGCAAAATTTGCGTTTGATCAGAACTTTCTATCGGTGCGATCGAAACATCACGAACAGCACTTTCAGCTGACGGTGCTTCTTCTACAGCAGTATAGAGCATTGCCTTCATTTCCTATTAACCCAAAGAGGTCATTTTAATTAATAGTGTTCTGATCTTTCATTGTACAGAGTGTCTCAGAATAAGTAGGAAATATTTTGGGAGTGGCTTCTATATACCTAAACCATAAAAAGTTCATATGAGGATATGTCCTATTTGACTTTCTTTTCAAATTATAACGGTTTTTCTTTTGCAATTCATATTTCTTTCCGTAGACAAGTATTGTGTTTCTCAAGTTTCCAGAAAATATAGACTACATCTGGATATTTAAACATAGTAGGACAGTCATTGGTAAGATATCTGCAAGCTTGCATTGGAATATAAAAATACCATCTCAAATACCTTTTATGAAAAGTAGTATATAATGTAGTATACAAAATAAAAGAATAAAAATTAAATCCACTATAACTCGAAAACAAACTCAAGTAAGATATATTTATATAAAGTCTTTCTATTGTTTATATATGCAGAAGCTACTCCTAAAATATTTCCTACTTATTCTGAAACACCCTGTATATCTCCATTAGCATAGAAATAAATTTTTAACAAAGACAATTAAGATATAAATATTTTAATTTCCAAGGCTATTTTATTTTACCTCATAGCTTATGTATTGCTTACGCCATTCGGGCGTAATGTGAGCAGACAGATGTTCTGCAAACTTCATCTTGCTTCAATTAATGCAACAATCTGCAATAAACAAATTCGTTTAAATTATTGCTAAAGCGATATAAATATATAATATTAAAAATTGCCATAAAATAATTATGTATATAATAAAGCATACATAAAAGAATGAGATATATAAGTGAAGTACAAAGTGAGAAAATCATATATTATAATTGAAGAAACTTTTTTATTTCTATAGTCTATATATCTTCATAAACAACATTTACTCGATGTATTAATTTATTATTACGAACAGCGTATACCAAAAAAATAACAATATAATAAAATGAGCAAAGTGAAATATTATGATAATATAATTGCAAAGTAGAAAATGAAAAGATGAACAATTTAATCAAATGTTTCGTTTCACGCTCGTCTTTAAGGAATTAAACCACGAAAGAGATCACATACACATATAATGCACTTAAAACCTTTGTCGGCAGTACTAAATCAATATTTTCTGAATTCGTTTACTTCATGATAAATTATTATTACTTACATATTGTAAAGATATAGGAGGGATTCGGAAATTCAAATAATTCACTTTATTTCACACACAACAGTTATACACATGTATTATACTCCGAAGACCTCGTAAATCCACTCGCACGCACGCTTCTTGTCAACCGACTCTTCCAGATGCTTCTAAACGACTGCCAATCGTCCTTTGCCTCAACTCAGGCCGGGACACGCCCTGACGCTTGAACACACACATTCGCATGTACAGTGTGACTGTATCATCTTCCTGACGCATATATATGGATGTCTTTATTCTTACCTCTTATGTTTAACTGTCAAGCTTTACACGACACATAGCACCATTGTTTCTTCATACGTACAGGCGATATTCATTAGACGGCTACAAGTCTTTTTATTACTTAATTTAGAACGTTCTTCGCAAATATAGATAGCTTCTAGTGTCCATCTGTATAGTAAGGATTGACGAGAATTTTCCGATTAAATACCTTTGATAATGTCATCGCTCGAAGATTTATTTCAGTTAGATAAAATGCTTATATGTGATATGTATATAATCTATAATAGTTATATGCAGTTTATAATGTTAAGCATTCATATTTCGATTCTTACTTTACAAAAAAAGATTTTGTTTATATGCTTACGTACATATGTACACATGCATATTGAATGTAAAAAATATATCCTCATACATATATATATATATACATATATATGTATATTGTTTTTGTACAAACGTTTTATTTTTATTTTTTTTAACCGAACTATATCCATCAAATAGTTGATTATATATAAGAAAGTAGAACTATAGCACACAAATAATTACGAACATTTTTATTTGAAGTTGGCTATGTGGATTTTTGTATTTTTTATCAGATATTGAGACAATCTTTTATTATATTATTACCCTCAGAATATTCTCTCAATTAACATTTACTTTGAATTTAATTTTTAATATAAATAAAACATTTTTTCGATTTTGTCAAGCATTTTTAAATGTTGTAACAATAATAAAATTTTATTAAATATATATGTGAATTCAATCTTCTACTTTGTAAAAGATTGCAACATGCACAATTTATTTGTTGATAATATATACGTTCGACAAGTTTTATTTTTTAAATTCATTTATTCATGACATTACACATATACATTAGAGACGTTATAGACATTATTACACATATATGTTATAGACGTCACGTTAACGACTATACAATAGAATGGCGGCATTAAATTGGCATCACGTGTAACTTCATAAAAGATATAAATTAGAAAAAACGAAGCTGGCACCCCGCTGGGGGTAGCCTCTCACATGCCATATTTATTTTTATTTTATTTTCTTTTCTTTCTTTTTTTTTTTTTTTCTCACCAATAAGATATAACACTTTACCAAATGTCCTTCAGGACAAATTGTAAAAATACCAAAATAAAAAGAAAAAGAGAAAAAATATATATATATATATATATATATCTACGTATATTTTTTTAGTTTTTTAGTTCTTTTATTAGTTTAGTTTACTACATGCAAAGCACATCCCAAAGATTGATTTCGTCTATTATTGTATAATCATTATTTTAAATTAAACATAATAAAACATGTTTTACAAGGTAAACGCAATATCTGTACAGCTTGCTACAGTTTTATAATTTCCTTAAGTTAACTTATGCTGTTTATGATATTGCAAAGAAATAAATCATAATATATTCATTAATTAAACAAAGAAATGCTATTACTTGTAAGAATAATCAAATATAAAAACAAAAATATATGTGGAATGAATATAAGTTTTGGAAATATACTTATTATACACATATATTTACAGAAAAAATTTCTTTAAAAGAAAATTAATTTAGATAGAATATCATTTCATATATTATCATTTATATTCTTTAACGATAGTCAAAGGTATAATGAATAATGGTATTTAATTTTACATTCGACCCAAACAGAGATTTCAACGACGACGTACCCCAAGGCCGGTAGACAGAATGCCCACTATCGGCGAGGAAGAGGGAGTACCATATACATTTGTATAATGGTATCGAAGGTACAGCGGCAGAAGACTTTGTGCTGGTATTGATTACACCAGGCCGACAGTGGGACAACTAATGTCCAATAATGAAATGTATTTAAAACATTATTAAACACTGTATCAATTTCTATCGTGTTGCAATTGTTCTCTATTGTATCTATTGTTATGTATCATATCCCTTAATTGATTTTCAAAATTCTTCTTTCATTAGCGTATCTAAATTTGGTTGATCTAGTATTAAAAGTAGAAAGTTTTTATCATTTCAATTATCAACGCTTTGAAAATTTGTTAGACAATTGTTGTTGTTACACATAGATACATAGAATAGATATATAGATACATGTCGTGTTACTCGATGTATAGATATGATTATATTTAATAAGTAAGATTATATTTTACTAATGAATTATAAATAGCCTATATGCAAGTATTATTTACATATTTAATTCGCTACAAACTGCATACAATTATATGTAATCACATATAATTATATATAATCACATATAAAATAAATACAATTGTTTGATGAGATAAGCTACAAATTATTATGATACACAATGATATTATGATACAAAACTACTATGATACACTTTATACATTTCTCAAGTATAAATTACCACTACGTTCACGAGTGCTTAGACACAAGCTGAGCGGCTGACAACAAGCGAGCGTGCGAGTAGGTTTACGAGAGGTCTTCAGAGTATAACATATGTGTATAACTGTTGCGCGTTGAATAAAGTGAACTATTTGAATTTCCGAGTCCCTTCTATATCTTTACACTAAGTTATTAAATTCATGGTTTAATAAACAGGATCTATACAAGGCACTTGTTCAGTTCAGCCTCACAATCTTCAATTTTGATGCACAAAGGAAATATTGATTGTTCATAAAGTACGACCTGCACTCTTTCTGGCAAACTATTGCCTATATAAAAATTACATTAAATTTGGAATAATATTGCTTTGCGTAGGTTCTGATAATAAAACAATTGAACTATTTTTAACTGGCATTTGATATATCTATATCAACTGTTTCTTCTTTCAGCAATGCCCGTATGTCTTCTTTACTAGTAGCTTGTCGTTTACCACCAACTTTACGTTTACCTCTATTGAGTACACCATTTTCTTCTTCACCCATCATACGCAAAATTTGCGTTTGATCAGAACTTTCTATCGGTGCGATCGAAACATCACGAACAGCACTTTCAGCTGACGGTGCTTCTTCTACAGCAGTATAGAGCATTGCCTTCATTTCCTATTAACCCAAAGAGGTCATTTTAATTAATAGTGTTCTGATCTTTCATTGTACAGAGTGTCTCAGAATAAGTAGGAAATATTTTGGGAGTGGCTTCTATATACCTAAACCATAAAAAGTTCATATGAGGATATGTCCTATTTGACTTTCTTTTCAAATTATAACGGTTTTTCTTTTGCAATTCATATTTCTTTCCGTAGACAAGTATTGTGTTTCTCAAGTTTCCAGAAAATATAGACTACATCTGGATATTTAAACATAGTAGGACAGTCATTGGTAAGATATCTGCAAGCTTGCATTGGAATATAAAAATACCATCTCAAATACCTTTTATGAAAAGTAGTATATAATGTAGTATACAAAATAAAAGAATAAAAATTAAATCCACTATAACTCGAAAACAAACTCAAGTAAGATATATTTATATAAAGTCTTTCTATTGTTTATATATGCAGAAGCTACTCCTAAAATATTTCCTACTTATTCTGAAACACCCTGTATATCTCCATTAGCATAGAAATAAATTTTTAACAAAGACAATTAAAATATAAATATTTTAATTTCCAAGGCTATTTTATTTTACCTCATAGCTTATGTATTGCTTACGCCATTCGGGCGTAATGTGAGCAGACAGATGTTCTGCAAACTTCATCTTGCTTCAATTAATGCAACAATCTGCAATAAACAAATTCGTTTAAATTATTGCTAAAGCGATATAAATATATAATATTAAAAATTGCCATAAAATAATTATGTATATAATAAAGCATACATAAAAGAATGAGATATATAAGTGAAGTACAAAGTGAGAAAATCATATATTATAATTGAAGAAACTTTTTTATTTCTATAGTCTATATATCTTCATAAACAACATTTACTCGATGTATTAATTTATTATTACGAACAGCGTATACCAAAAAAATAACAATATAATAAAATGAGCAAAGTGAAATATTATGATAATATAATTGCAAAGTAGAAAATGAAAAGATGAACAATTTAATCAAATGTTTCGTTTCACGCTCGTCTTTAAGGAATTAAACCACGAAAGAGATCACATACACATATAATGCACTTAAAACCTTTGTCGGCAGTACTAAATCAATATTTTCTGAATTCGTTTACTTCATGATAAATTATTATTACTTACATATTGTAAAGATATAGGAGGGATTCGGAAATTCAAATAATTCACTTTATTTCACACACAACAGTTATACACATGTATTATACTCCGAAGACCTCGTAAATCCACTCGCACGCACGCTTCTTGTCAACCGACTCTTCCAGATGCTTCTAAACGACTGCCAATCGTCCTTTGCCTCAACTCAGGCCTGGACACGCCCTGACGCTTGAACACACACATTCGCATGTACAGTGTAACTGTATCATCTTCCTGACGCATATATATGGATGTCTTTATTCTTACCTCTTATGTTTAACTGTCAAGCTTTACACGACACATAGCACCATTGTTTCTTCATACGTACAGGCGATATTCATTAGACGGCTACAAGTCTTTTTATTACTTAATTTAGAACGTTCTTCGCAAATATAGATAGCTTCTAGTGTCCATCTGTATAGTAAGGATTGACGAGAATTTTCCGATTAAATACCTTTGATAATGTCATCGCTCGAAGATTTATTTCAGTTAGATAAAATGCTTATATGTGATATGTATATAATCTATAATAGTTATATGCAGTTTATAATGTTAAGCATTCATATTTCGATTCTTACTTTACAAAAAAAGATTTTGTTTATATGCTTACGTACATATGTATACATGCATATTGAATGTAAAAAATATATCCTCATACATACATATATATGTATATTGTTTTTGTACAAACGTTTTATTTTTATTTTTTTTAACCGAACTATATCCATCAAATAGTTGATTATATATAAGAAAGTAGAACTATAGCACACAAATAATTACGAACATTTTTATTTGAAGTTGGCTATGTGGATTTTTGTATTTTTTATCAGATATTGAGACAATCTTTTATTATATTATTACCCTCAGAATATTCTCTCAATTAACATTTACTTTGAATTTAATTTTTAATATAAATAAAACATTTTTTCGATTTTGTCAAGCATTTTTAAATGTTGTAACAATAATAAAATTTTATTAAATATATATGTGAATTCAATCTTCTACTTTGTAAAAGATTGCAACATGCACAATTTATTTGTTGATAATATATACGTTCGACAAGTTTTATTTTTTAAATTCATTTATTCATGACATTACACATATACATTAGAGACGTTATAGACATTATTACACATATATGTTATAGACGTCACGTTAACGACTATACAATAGAATGGCGGCATTAAATTGGCATCACGTGTAACTTCATAAAAGATATAAATTAGAAAAAACGAAGCTGGCACCCCGCTGGGGGTAGCCTCTCACATGCCATATTTATTTTTATTTTATTTTATTTTATTTTCTTTTCTTTCTTTTTTTTTTTTTTTCTCACCAATAAGATATAACACTTTACCAAATGTCCTTCAGGACAAATTGTAAAAATACCAAAATAAAAAGAAAAAGAGAAAAAATATATATATATATATATATATATATATATCTACGTATATTTTTTTAGTTTTTTAGTTCTTTTATTAGTTTAGTTTACTACATGCAAAGCACATCCCAAAGATTGATTTCGTCTATTATTGTATAATCATTATTTTAAATTAAACATAATAAAACATGTTTTACAAGGTAAACGCAATATCTGTACAGCTTGCTACAGTTTTATAATTTCCTTAAGTTAACTTATGCTGTTTATGATATTGCAAAGAAATAAATCATAATATATTCATTAATTAAACAAAGAAATGCTATTACTTGTAAGAACCTATAGTGACTGGCGAGAAATATCACAATTATAGTTTATATTTGGAATTTATTTCACAACAAATACACAGAGCTACATGATAAACAACAGAAAAAATATATAAATTTACTAACTTTTAAATCTTACTTATTAAATATAATCATATCTATACATCGAGTAACACGACATGTATCTATATATCTATTCTACGTATCTATGTGTAACAACAACAATTGTCTAACAAATTTTCAAAACGTTGATAATTGAAATGATAAAAACTTTCTACTTTTAATACTAGATCAACCAAATTTAGATACGTTAATGAAAGAAGAATTTTGAAAATCAATTAAGGGATATGATACATAACAATAGATACAATAGAGAACAATTGCAACACGATAGAAATTGACACAGTGTTTAATAGTGTTTTAAATACATTTCATTATTCATTATTGGACATTAGTTGGCCCACTATCGGCCGGGTGCAATCAATATCAGCACAAAGTCTTCTGCCGCTGTACCTTCGATACCATTATACAAATGTATATGGTACTCCTCTTCTTCGCCGATAGTGGGCATTCTGTCCACCGAACTCGGAGTTCTTCGTGTTAAATATTTCTCTTTGGGTCGAATGTAAAATTAAATACCATTATTCATTATTCCTTTGACTATCGTTAAAGAATATAAATGATAATATATGAAATGATATTCTATCTAAATTAATTTTCTTTTAAAGAAATTTTTTCTGTAAATATATGTGTATAATAAGTATATTTCCAAAACCTATATTCATTCCACATATATTTTTGTCTTTATATTTGATTATTTAAAAGACCCAAAAATAGTAAATAGTTAATTTATTAATTGAATTGATTTGTAAATTACCATTCTATGTACCTATTCTTATTCCTTGCAGTAATGAAAATACAACAATTTTGTATGTTATTTTCATTAGTCTGTTTTTAAGAAATAATAAATATAAAAGTCGTTCCATTGTAGGATTATTTCGTTTTTATCATTTCAATTATCAACGCTTTGAAAATTTGTTAGACGCAAAATTCTTCTTACATTAACGCATCTAAGATTTAAAAATTAGTAAATTTATTTATTTTGTCATGAATAAATGAATTTAAAAAATAAAACTTGTCGAACGTATATATTATCAACAAATAAAGGACGCGAAATACAGCACACTCTTCTCTTAATACTGAACATTTTACTAATGAATTATAAATAGCCTATATGCAAGTATTATTTACATATTTAATTCGCTACAAACTGCATACAATTATATGTAATCACATATAATTATATATAATCACATATAAAATAAATACAATTGTTTGATGAGATAAGCTACAAATTATTATGATACACAATGATATTATGATACAAAACTACTATGATACACTTTATACATTTCTCAAGTATAAATTACCACTACGTTCACGAGTGCTTAGACACAAGCTGAGCGGCTGACAACAAGCGAGCGTGCGAGTAGGTTTACGAGAGGTCTTCAGAGTATAACATATGTGTATAACTGTTGCGCGTTGAATAAAGTGAACTATTTGAATTTCCGAGTCCCTTCTATATCTTTACACTAAGTTATTAAATTCATGGTTTAATAAACAGGATCTATACAAGGCACTTGTTCAGTTCAGCCTCACAATCTTCAATTTTGATGCACAAAGGAAATATTGATTGTTCATAAAGTACGACCTGCACTCTTTCTGGCAAACTATTGCCTATATAAAAATTACATTAAATTTGGAATAATATTGCTTTGCGTAGGTTCTGATAATAAAACAATTGAACTATTTTTAACTGGCATTTGATATATCTATATCAACTGTTTCTTCTTTCAGCAATGCCCGTATGTCTTCTTTACTAGTAGCTTGTCGTTTACCACCAACTTTACGTTTACCTCTATTGAGTACACCATTTTCTTCTTCACCCATCATACGCAAAATTTGCGTTTGATCAGAACTTTCTATCGGTGCGATCGAAACATCACGAACAGCACTTTCAGCTGACGGTGCTTCTTCTACAGCAGTATAGAGCATTGCCTTCATTTCCTATTAACCCAAAGAGGTCATTTTAATTAATAGTGTTCTGATCTTTCATTGTACAGAGTGTCTCAGAATAAGTAGGAAATATTTTGGGAGTGGCTTCTATATACCTAAACCATAAAAAGTTCATATGAGGATATGTCCTATTTGACTTTCTTTTCAAATTATAACGGTTTTTCTTTTGCAATTCATATTTCTTTCCGTAGACAAGTATTGTGTTTCTCAAGTTTCCAGAAAATATAGACTACATCTGGATATTTAAACATAGTAGGACAGTCATTGGTAAGATATCTGCAAGCTTGCATTGGAATATAAAAATACCATCTCAAATACCTTTTATGAAAAGTAGTATATAATGTAGTATACAAAATAAAAGAATAAAAATTAAATCCACTATAACTCGAAAACAAACTCAAGTAAGATATATTTATATAAAGTCTTTCTATTGTTTATATATGCAGAAGCTACTCCTAAAATATTTCCTACTTATTCTGAAACACCCTGTATATCTCCATTAGCATAGAAATAAATTTTTAACAAAGACAATTAAGATATAAATATTTTAATTTCCAAGGCTATTTTATTTTACCTCATAGCTTATGTATTGCTTACGCCATTCGGGCGTAATGTGAGCAGACAGATGTTCTGCAAACTTCATCTTGCTTCAATTAATGCAACAATCTGCAATAAACAAATTCGTTTAAATTATTGCTAAAGCGATATAAATATATAATATTAAAAATTGCCATAAAATAATTATGTATATAATAAAGCATACATAAAAGAATGAGATATATAAGTGAAGTACAAAGTGAGAAAATCATATATTATAATTGAAGAAACTTTTTTATTTCTATAGTCTATATATCTTCATAAACAACATTTACTCGATGTATTAATTTATTATTACGAACAGCGTATACCAAAAAAATAACAATATAATAAAATGAGCAAAGTGAAATATTATGATAATATAATTGCAAAGTAGAAAATGAAAAGATGAACAATTTAATCAAATGTTTCGTTTCACGCTCGTCTTTAAGGAATTAAACCACGAAAGAGATCACATACACATATAATGCACTTAAAACCTTTGTCGGCAGTACTAAATCAATATTTTCTGAATTCGTTTACTTCATGATAAATTATTATTACTTACATATTGTAAAGATATAGGAGGGATTCGGAAATTCAAATAATTCACTTTATTTCACACACAACAGTTATACACATGTATTATACTCCGAAGACCTCGTAAATCCACTCGCACGCACGCTTCTTGTCAACCGACTCTTCCAGATGCTTCTAAACGACTGCCAATCGTCCTTTGCCTCAACTCAGGCCTGGACACGCCCTGACGCTTGAACACACACATTCGCATGTACAGTGTAACTGTATCATCTTCCTGACGCATATATATGGATGTCTTTATTCTTACCTCTTATGTTTAACTGTCAAGCTTTACACGACACATAGCACCATTGTTTCTTCATACGTACAGGCGATATTCATTAGACGGCTACAAGTCTTTTTATTACTTAATTTAGAACGTTCTTCGCAAATATAGATAGCTTCTAGTGTCCATCTGTATAGTAAGGATTGACGAGAATTTTCCGATTAAATACCTTTGATAATGTCATCGCTCGAAGATTTATTTCAGTTAGATAAAATGCTTATATGTGATATGTATATAATCTATAATAGTTATATGCAGTTTATAATGTTAAGCATTCATATTTCGATTCTTACTTTACAAAAAAAGATTTTGTTTATATGCTTACGTACATATGTATACATGCATATTGAATGTAAAAAATATATCCTCATACATACATATATATGTATATTGTTTTTGTACAAACGTTTTATTTTTATTTTTTTTAACCGAACTATATCCATCAAATAGTTGATTATATATAAGAAAGTAGAACTATAGCACACAAATAATTACGAACATTTTTATTTGAAGTTGGCTATGTGGATTTTTGTATTTTTTATCAGATATTGAGACAATCTTTTATTATATTATTACCCTCAGAATATTCTCTCAATTAACATTTACTTTGAATTTAATTTTTAATATAAATAAAACATTTTTTCGATTTTGTCAAGCATTTTTAAATGTTGTAACAATAATAAAATTTTATTAAATATATATGTGAATTCAATCTTCTACTTTGTAAAAGATTGCAACATGCACAATTTATTTGTTGATAATATATACGTTCGACAAGTTTTATTTTTTAAATTCATTTATTCATGACATTACACATATACATTAGAGACGTTATAGACATTATTACACATATATGTTATAGACGTCACGTTAACGACTATACAATAGAATGGCGGCATTAAATTGGCATCACGTGTAACTTCATAAAAGATATAAATTAGAAAAAACGAAGCTGGCACCCCGCTGGGGGTAGCCTCTCACATGCCATATTTATTTTTATTTTATTTTATTTTATTTTCTTTTCTTTCTTTTTTTTTTTTTTTCTCACCAATAAGATATAACACTTTACCAAATGTCCTTCAGGACAAATTGTAAAAATACCAAAATAAAAAGAAAAAGAGAAAAAATATATATATATATATATATATATATCTACGTATATTTTTTTAGTTTTTTAGTTCTTTTATTAGTTTAGTTTACTACATGCAAAGCACATCCCAAAGATTGATTTCGTCTATTATTGTATAATCATTATTTTAAATTAAACATAATAAAACATGTTTTACAAGGTAAACGCAATATCTGTACAGCTTGCTACAGTTTTATAATTTCCTTAAGTTAACTTATGCTGTTTATGATATTGCAAAGAAATAAATCATAATATATTCATTAATTAAACAAAGAAATGCTATTACTTGTAAGAACCTATAGTGACTGGCGAGAAATATCACAATTATAGTTTATATTTGGAATTTATTTCACAACAAATACACAGAGCTACATGATAAACAACAGAAAAAATATATAAATTTACTAACTTTTAAATCTTACTTATTAAATATAATCATATCTATACATCGAGTAACACGACATGTATCTATATATCTATTCTACGTATCTATGTGTAACAACAACAATTGTCTAACAAATTTTCAAAACGTTGATAATTGAAATGATAAAAACTTTCTACTTTTAATACTAGATCAACCAAATTTAGATACGTTAATGAAAGAAGAATTTTGAAAATCAATTAAGGGATATGATACATAACAATAGATACAATAGAGAACAATTGCAACACGATAGAAATTGACACAGTGTTTAATAGTGTTTTAAATACATTTCATTATTCATTATTGGACATTAGTTGTCCCACTGTCGGCCGGGTGCAATCAATATCAGCACAAAGTCTTCTGCCGCTGTACCTTCGATACCATTATACAAATGTATATGGTACTCCTCTTCTTCGCCGATAGTGGGCATTCTGTCCACCGAACTCGGAGTTCTTCGTGTTAAATATTTCTCTTTGGGTCGAATGTAAAATTAAATACCATTATTCATTATTCCTTTGACTATCGTTAAAGAATATAAATGATAATATATGAAATGATATTCTATCTAAATTAATTTTCTTTTAAAGAAATTTTTTCTGTAAATATATGTGTATAATAAGTATATTTCCAAAACCTATATTCATTCCACATATATTTTTGTCTTTATATTTGATTATTTAAAAGACCCAAAAATAGTAAATAGTTAATTTATTAATTGAATTGATTTGTAAATTACCATTCTATGTACCTATTCTTATTCCTTGCAGTAATGAAAATACAACAATTTTGTATGTTATTTTCATTAGTCTGTTTTTAAGAAATAATAAATATAAAAGTCGTTCCATTGTAGGATTATTTCGTTTTTATCATTTCAATTATCAACGCTTTGAAAATTTGTTAGACGCAAAATTCTTCTTACATTAACGCATCTAAGATTTAAAAATTAGTAAATTTATTTATTTTGTCATGAATAAATGAATTTAAAAAATAAAACTTGTCGAACGTATATATTATCAACAAATAAAGGACGCGAAATACAGCACACTCTTCTCTTAATACTGAACATTTTACTAATGAATTATAAATAGCCTATATGCAAGTATTATTTACATATTTAATTCGCTACAAACTGCATACAATTATATGTAATCACATATAATTATATATAATCACATATAAAATAAATACAATTGTTTGATGAGATAAGCTACAAATTATTATGATACACAATGATATTATGATACAAAACTACTATGATACACTTTATACATTTCTCAAGTATAAATTACCACTACGTTCACGAGTGCTTAGACACAAGCTGAGCGGCTGACAACAAGCGAGCGTGCGAGTAGGTTTACGAGAGGTCTTCAGAGTATAACATATGTGTATAACTGTTGCGCGTTGAATAAAGTGAACTATTTGAATTTCCGAGTCCCTTCTATATCTTTACACTAAGTTATTAAATTCATGGTTTAATAAACAGGATCTATACAAGGCACTTGTTCAGTTCAGCCTCACAATCTTCAATTTTGATGCACAAAGGAAATATTGATTGTTCATAAAGTACGACCTGCACTCTTTCTGGCAAACTATTGCCTATATAAAAATTACATTAAATTTGGAATAATATTGCTTTGCGTAGGTTCTGATAATAAAACAATTGAACTATTTTTAACTGGCATTTGATATATCTATATCAACTGTTTCTTCTTTCAGCAATGCCCGTATGTCTTCTTTACTAGTAGCTTGTCGTTTACCACCAACTTTACGTTTACCTCTATTGAGTACACCATTTTCTTCTTCACCCATCATACGCAAAATTTGCGTTTGATCAGAACTTTCTATCGGTGCGATCGAAACATCACGAACAGCACTTTCAGCTGACGGTGCTTCTTCTACAGCAGTATAGAGCATTGCCTTCATTTCCTATTAACCCAAAGAGGTCATTTTAATTAATAGTGTTCTGATCTTTCATTGTACAGAGTGTCTCAGAATAAGTAGGAAATATTTTGGGAGTGGCTTCTATATACCTAAACCATAAAAAGTTCATATGAGGATATGTCCTATTTGACTTTCTTTTCAAATTATAACGGTTTTTCTTTTGCAATTCATATTTCTTTCCGTAGACAAGTATTGTGTTTCTCAAGTTTCCAGAAAATATAGACTACATCTGGATATTTAAACATAGTAGGACAGTCATTGGTAAGATATCTGCAAGCTTGCATTGGAATATAAAAATACCATCTCAAATACCTTTTATGAAAAGTAGTATATAATGTAGTATACAAAATAAAAGAATAAAAATTAAATCCACTATAACTCGAAAACAAACTCAAGTAAGATATATTTATATAAAGTCTTTCTATTGTTTATATATGCAGAAGCTACTCCTAAAATATTTCCTACTTATTCTGAAACACCCTGTATATCTCCATTAGCATAGAAATAAATTTTTAACAAAGACAATTAAGATATAAATATTTTAATTTCCAAGGCTATTTTATTTTACCTCATAGCTTATGTATTGCTTACGCCATTCGGGCGTAATGTGAGCAGACAGATGTTCTGCAAACTTCATCTTGCTTCAATTAATGCAACAATCTGCAATAAACAAATTCGTTTAAATTATTGCTAAAGCGATATAAATATATAATATTAAAAATTGCCATAAAATAATTATGTATATAATAAAGCATACATAAAAGAATGAGATATATAAGTGAAGTACAAAGTGAGAAAATCATATATTATAATTGAAGAAACTTTTTTATTTCTATAGTCTATATATCTTCATAAACAACATTTACTCGATGTATTAATTTATTATTACGAACAGCGTATACCAAAAAAATAACAATATAATAAAATGAGCAAAGTGAAATATTATGATAATATAATTGCAAAGTAGAAAATGAAAAGATGAACAATTTAATCAAATGTTTCGTTTCACGCTCGTCTTTAAGGAATTAAACCACGAAAGAGATCACATACACATATAATGCACTTAAAACCTTTGTCGGCAGTACTAAATCAATATTTTCTGAATTCGTTTACTTCATGATAAATTATTATTACTTACATATTGTAAAGATATAGGAGGGATTCGGAAATTCAAATAATTCACTTTATTTCACACACAACAGTTATACACATGTATTATACTCCGAAGACCTCGTAAATCCACTCGCACGCACGCTTCTTGTCAACCGACTCTTCCAGATGCTTCTAAACGACTGCCAATCGTCCTTTGCCTCAACTCAGGCCTGGACACGCCCTGACGCTTGAACACACACATTCGCATGTACAGTGTGACTGTATCATCTTCCTGACGCATATATATGGATGTCTTTATTCTTACCTCTTATGTTTAACTGTCAAGCTTTACACGACACATAGCACCATTGTTTCTTCATACGTACAGGCGATATTCATTAGACGGCTACAAGTCTTTTTATTACCTAATTTAGAACGTTCTTCGCAAATATAGATAGCTTCTAGTGTCCATCTGTATAGTAAGGATTGACGAGAATTTTCCGATTAAATACCTTTGATAATGTCATCGCTCGAAGATTTATTTCAGTTAGATAAAATGCTTATATGTGATATGTATATAATCTATAATAGTTATATGCAGTTTATAATGTTAAGCATTCATATTTCGATTCTTACTTTACAAAAAAAGATTTTGTTTATATGCTTACGTACATATGTACACATGCATATTGAATGTAAAAAATATATCCTCATACATATATATATATATACATATATATGTATATTGTTTTTGTACAAACGTTTTATTTTTATTTTTTTTAACCGAACTATATCCATCAAATAGTTGATTATATATAAGAAAGTAGAACTATAGCACACAAATAATTACGAACATTTTTATTTGAAGTTGGCTATGTGGATTTTTGTATTTTTTATCAGATATTGAGACAATCTTTTATTATATTATTACCCTCAGAATATTCTCTCAATTAACATTTACTTTGAATTTAATTTTTAATATAAATAAAACATTTTTTCGATTTTGTCAAGCATTTTTAAATGTTGTAACAATAATAAAATTTTATTAAATATATATGTGAATTCAATCTTCTACTTTGTAAAAGATTGCAACATGCACAATTTATTTGTTGATAATATATACGTTCGACAAGTTTTATTTTTTAAATTCATTTATTCATGACATTACACATATACATTAGAGACGTTATAGACATTATTACACATATATGTTATAGACGTCACGTTAACGACTATACAATAGAATGGCGGCATTAAATTGGCATCACGTGTAACTTCATAAAAGATATAAATTAGAAAAAACGAAGCTGGCACCCCGCTGGGGGTAGCCTCTCACATGCCATATTTATTTTTATTTTATTTTATTTTATTTTCTTTTCTTTCTTTTTTTTTTTTTTTCTCACCAATAAGATATAACACTTTACCAAATGTCCTTCAGGACAAATTGTAAAAATACCAAAATAAAAAGAAAAAGAGAAAAAAAATATATATATATATATATATATATCTACGTATATTTTTTTAGTTTTTTAGTTCTTTTATTAGTTTAGTTTACTACATGCAAAGCACATCCCAAAGATTGATTTCGTCTATTATTGTATAATCATTATTTTAAATTAAACATAATAAAACATGTTTTACAAGGTAAACGCAATATCTGTACAGCTTGCTACAGTTTTATAATTTCCTTAAGTTAACTTATGCTGTTTATGATATTGCAAAGAAATAAATCATAATATATTCATTAATTAAACAAAGAAATGCTATTACTTGTAAGAATAATCAAATATAAACACAAAAATATATGTGGAATGAATATAAGTTTTGGAAATATACTTATTATACACATATATTTACAGAAAAAATTTCTTTAAAAGAAAATTAATTTAGATAGAATATCATTTCATATATTATCATTTATATTCTTTAACGATAGTCAAAGGTATAATGAATAATGGTATTTAATTTTACATTCGACCCAAACAGAGATTTCAACGACGACGTACCCCAAGGCCGGTAGACAGAATGCCCACTATCGGCGAGGAAGAGGGAGTACCATATACATTTGTATAATGGTATCGAAGGTACAGCGGCAGAAGACTTTGTGCTGGTATTGATTACACCAGGCCGACAGTGGGACAACTAATGTCCAATAATGAAATGTATTTAAAACATTATTAAACACTGTATCAATTTCTATCGTGTTGCAATTGTTCTCTATTGTATCTATTGTTATGTATCATATCCCTTAATTGATTTTCAAAATTCTTCTTTCATTAGCGTATCTAAATTTGGTTGATCTAGTATTAAAAGTAGAAAGTTTTTATCATTTCAATTATCAACGCTTTGAAAATTTGTTAGACAATTGTTGTTGTTACACATAGATACATAGAATAGATATATAGATACATGTCGTGTTACTCGATGTATAGATATGATTATATTTAATAAGTAAGATTATATTTTACTAATGAATTATAAATAGCCTATATGCAAGTATTATTTACATATTTAATTCGCTACAAACTGCATACAATTATATGTAATCACATATAATTATATATAATCACATATAAAATAAATACAATTGTTTGATGAGATAAGCTACAAATTATTATGATACACAATGATATTATGATACAAAACTATTATGATACACTTTATACATTTCTCAAGTATAAATTACCACTACGTTCACGAGTGCTTAGACACAAGCTGAGCGGTTGACAACAAGCGAGCGTGCGAGTAGGTTTACGAGAGGTCTTCAGAGTATAACATATGTGTATAACTGTTGCGCGTTGAATAAAGTGAACTATTTGAATTTCCGAGTCCCTTCTATATCTTTACACTAAGTTATTAAATTCATGGTTTAATAAACAGGATCTATAC
The DNA here is from genome assembly GCF_905332965.1 of Bombus pascuorum. Lineage (NCBI taxonomy): Eukaryota > Metazoa > Arthropoda > Insecta > Hymenoptera > Apidae > Bombus > Bombus pascuorum. Next base: position 3,213,598 of record NC_083497.1, on the reverse strand, counting down.
AAGGCACTTGTTCAGTTCAGCCTCACAATCTTTAATTTTGATGCACAAAGGAAATATTGATTGTTCATAAAGTACGACCTGCACTCTTTCTGGCAAACTATTGCCTATATAAAAATTACATTAAATTTGGAATAATATTGCTTTGCGTAGGTTCTGATAATAAAACAATTGAACTATTTTTAACTGGCATTTGATATATCTATATCAACTGTTTCTTCTTTCAGCAATGCCCGTATGTCTTCTTTACTAGTAGCTTGTCGTTTACCACCAACTTTACGTTTACCTCTATTGAGTACACCATTTTCTTCTTCACCCATCATACGCAAAATTTGCGTTTGATCAGAACTTTCTATCGGTGCGATCGAAACATCACGAACAGCACTTTCAGCTGACGGTGCTTCTTCTACAGCAGTATAGAGCATTGCCTTCATTTCCTATTAACCCAAAGAGGTCATTTTAATTAATAGTGTTCTGATCTTTCATTGTACAGAGTGTCTCAGAATAAGTAGGAAATATTTTGGGAGTGGCTTCTATATACCTAAACCATAAAAAGTTCATATGAGGATATGTCCTATTTGACTTTCTTTTCAAATTATAACGGTTTTTCTTTTGCAATTCATATTTCTTTCCGTAGACAAGTATTGTGTTTCTCAAGTTTCCAGAAAATATAGACTACATCTGGATATTTAAACATAGTAGGACAGTCATTGGTAAGATATCTGCAAGCTTGCATTGGAATATAAAAATACCATCTCAAATACCTTTTATGAAAAGTAGTATATAATGTAGTATACAAAATAAAAGAATAAAAATTAAATCCACTATAACTCGAAAACAAACTCAAGTAAGATATATTTATATAAAGTCTTTCTATTGTTTATATATGCAGAAGCTACTCCTAAAATATTTCCTACTTATTCTGAAACACCCTGTATATCTCCATTAGCATAGAAATAAATTTTTAACAAAGACAATTAAAATATAAATATTTTAATTTCCAAGGCTATTTTATTTTACCTCATAGCTTATGTATTGCTTACGCCATTCGGGCGTAATGTGAGCAGACAGATGTTCTGCAAACTTCATCTTGCTTCAATTAATGCAACAATCTGCAATAAACAAATTCGTTTAAATTATTGCTAAAGCGATATAAATATATAATATTAAAAATTGCCATAAAATAATTATGTATATAATAAAGCATACATAAAAGAATGAGATATATAAGTGAAGTACAAAGTGAGAAAATCATATATTATAATTGAAGAAACTTTTTTATTTCTATAGTCTATATATCTTCATAAACAACATTTACTCGATGTATTAATTTATTATTACGAACAGCGTATACCAAAAAAATAACAATATAATAAAATGAGCAAAGTGAAATATTATGATAATATAATTGCAAAGTAGAAAATGAAAAGATGAACAATTTAATCAAATGTTTCGTTTCACGCTCGTCTTTAAGGAATTAAACCACGAAAGAGATCACATACACATATAATGCACTTAAAACCTTTGTCGGCAGTACTAAATCAATATTTTCTGAATTCGTTTACTTCATGATAAATTATTATTACTTACATATTGTAAAGATATAGGAGGGATTCGGAAATTCAAATAATTCACTTTATTTCACACACAACAGTTATACACAGGTATTATACTCCGAAGACCTCGTAAATCCACTCGCACCCACGCTTCTTGTCAACCGACTCTTCCAGATGCTTCTAAACGACTGCCAATCGTCCTTTGCCTCAACTCAGGCCGGGACACGCCCTGACGCTTGAACACACACATTCGCATGTACAGTGTGACTGTATCATCTTCCTGACGCATATATATGGATGTCTTTATTCTTACCTCTTATGTTTAACTGTCAAGCTTTACACGACACATAGCACCATTGTTTCTTCATACGTACAGGCGATATTCATTAGACGGCTACAAGTCTTTTTATTACCTAATTTAGAACGTTCTTCGCAAATATAGATAGCTTCTAGTGTCCATCTGTATAGTAAGGATTGACGAGAATTTTCCGATTAAATACCTTTGATAATGTCATCGCTCGAAGATTTATTTCAGTTAGATAAAATGCTTATATGTGATATGTATATAATCTATAATAGTTATATGCAGTTTATAATGTTAAGCATTCATATTTCGATTCTTACTTTACAAAAAAAGATTTTGTTTATATGCTTACGTACATATGTACACATGCATATTGAATGTAAAAAATATATCCTCATACATATATATATATATACATATATATGTATATTGTTTTTGTACAAACGTTTTATTTTTATTTTTTTTAACCGAACTATATCCATCAAATAGTTGATTATATATAAGAAAGTAGAACTATAGCACACAAATAATTACGAACATTTTTATTTGAAGTTGGCTATGTGGATTTTTGTATTTTTTATCAGATATTGAGACAATCTTTTATTATATTATTACCCTCAGAATATTCTCTCAATTAACATTTACTTTGAATTTAATTTTTAATATAAATAAAACATTTTTTCGATTTTGTCAAGCATTTTTAAATGTTGTAACAATAATAAAATTTTATTAAATATATATGTGAATTCAATCTTCTACTTTGTAAAAGATTGCAACATGCACAATTTATTTGTTGATAATATATACGTTCGACAAGTTTTATTTTTTAAATTCATTTATTCATGACATTACACATATACATTAGAGACGTTATAGACATTATTACACATATATGTTATAGACGTCACGTTAACGACTATACAATAGAATGGCGGCATTAAATTGGTATCACGTGTAACTTCATAAAAGATATAAATTAGAAAAAACGAAGCTGGCACCCCGCTGGGGGTAGCCTCTCACATGCCATATTTATTTTTATTTTATTTTATTTTATTTTCTTTTCTTTCTTTTTTTTTTTTTTTCTCACCAATAAGATATAACACTTTACCAAATGTCCTTCAGGACAAATTGTAAAAATACCAAAATAAAAAGAAAAAGAGAAAAAATATATATATATATATATATATCTACGTATATTTTTTTAGTTTTTTAGTTCTTTTATTAGTTTAGTTTACTACATGCAAAGCACATCCCAAAGATTGATTTCGTCTATTATTGTATAATCATTATTTTAAATTAAACATAATAAAACATGTTTTACAAGGTAAACGCAATATCTGTACAGCTTGCTACAGTTTTATAATTTCCTTAAGTTAACTTATGCTGTTTATGATATTGCAAAGAAATAAATCATAATATATTCATTAATTAAACAAAGAAATGCTATTACTTGTAAGAACCTATAGTGACTGGCGAGAAATATCACAATTATAGTTTATATTTGGAATTTATTTCACAACAAATACACAGAGCTACATGATAAACAACAGAAAAAATATATAAATTTACTAACTTTTAAATCTTACTTATTAAATATAATCATATCTATACATCGAGTAACACGACATGTATCTATATATCTATTCTACGTATCTATGTGTAACAACAACAATTGTCTAACAAATTTTCAAAACGTTGATAATTGAAATGATAAAAACTTTCTACTTTTAATACTAGATCAACCAAATTTAGATACGTTAATGAAAGAAGAATTTTGAAAATCAATTAAGGGATATGATACATAACAATAGATACAATAGAGAACAATTGCAACACGATAGAAATTGACACAGTGTTTAATAGTGTTTTAAATACATTTCATTATTGGACATTAGTTGTCCCACTGTCGGCCGGGTGCAATCAATATCAGCACAAAGTCTTCTGCCGCTGTACCTTCGATACCATTATACAAATGTATATGGTACTCCTCTTCTTCGCCGATAGTGGGCATTCTGTCCACCGAACTCGGAGTTCTTCGTGTTAAATATTTCTCTTTGGGTCGAATGTAAAATTAAATACCATTATTCATTATTCCTTTGACTATCGTTAAAGAATATAAATGATAATATATGAAATGATATTCTATCTAAATTAATTTTCTTTTAAAGAAATTTTTTCTGTAAATATATGTGTATAATAAGTATATTTCCAAAACCTATATTCATTCCACATATATTTTTGTCTTTATATTTGATTATTTAAAAGACCCAAAAATAGTAAATAGTTAATTTATTAATTGAATTGATTTGTAAATTACCATTCTATGTACCTATTCTTATTCCTTGCAGTAATGAAAATACAACAATTTTGTATGTTATTTTCATTAGTCTGTTTTTAAGAAATAATAAATATAAAAGTCGTTCCATTGTAGGATTATTTCGTTTTTATCATTTCAATTATCAACGCTTTGAAAATTTGTTAGACGCAAAATTCTTCTTACATTAACGCATCTAAGATTTAAAAATTAGTAAATTTATTTATTTTGTCATGAATAAATGAATTTAAAAAATAAAACTTGTCGAACGTATATATTATCAACAAATAAAGGACGCGAAATACAGCACACTCTTCTCTTAATACTGAACATTTTACTAATGAATTATAAATAGCCTATATGCAAGTATTATTTACATATTTAATTCGCTACAAACTGCATACAATTATATGTAATCACATATAATTATATATAATCACATATAAAATAAATACAATTGTTTGATGAGATAAGCTACAAATTATTATGATACACAATGATATTATGATACAAAACTACTATGATACACTTTATACATTTCTCAAGTATAAATTACCACTACGTTCACGAGTGCTTAGACACAAGCTGAGCGGCTGACAACAAGCGAGCGTGCGAGTAGGTTTACGAGAGGTCTTCAGAGTATAACATATGTGTATAACTGTTGCGCGTTGAATAAAGTGAACTATTTGAATTTCCGAGTCCCTTCTATATCTTTACACTAAGTTATTAAATTCATGGTTTAATAAACAGGATCTATACAAGGCACTTGTTCAGTTCAGCCTCACAATCTTCAATTTTGATGCACAAAGGAAATATTGATTGTTCATAAAGTACGACCTGCACTCTTTCTGGCAAACTATTGCCTATATAAAAATTACATTAAATTTGGAATAATATTGCTTTGCGTAGGTTCTGATAATAAAACAATTGAACTATTTTTAACTGGCATTTGATATATCTATATCAACTGTTTCTTCTTTCAGCAATGCCCGTATGTCTTCTTTACTAGTAGCTTGTCGTTTACCACCAACTTTACGTTTACCTCTATTGAGTACACCATTTTCTTCTTCACCCATCATACGCAAAATTTGCGTTTGATCAGAACTTTCTATCGGTGCGATCGAAACATCACGAACAGCACTTTCAGCTGACGGTGCTTCTTCTACAGCAGTATAGAGCATTGCCTTCATTTCCTATTAACCCAAAGAGGTCATTTTAATTAATAGTGTTCTGATCTTTCATTGTACAGAGTGTCTCAGAATAAGTAGGAAATATTTTGGGAGTGGCTTCTATATACCTAAACCATAAAAAGTTCATATGAGGATATGTCCTATTTGACTTTCTTTTCAAATTATAACGGTTTTTCTTTTGCAATTCATATTTCTTTCCGTAGACAAGTATTGTGTTTCTCAAGTTTCCAGAAAATATAGACTACATCTGGATATTTAAACATAGTAGGACAGTCATTGGTAAGATATCTGCAAGCTTGCATTGGAATATAAAAATACCATCTCAAATACCTTTTATGAAAAGTAGTATATAATGTAGTATACAAAATAAAAGAATAAAAATTAAATCCACTATAACTCGAAAACAAACTCAAGTAAGATATATTTATATAAAGTCTTTCTATTGTTTATATATGCAGAAGCTACTCCTAAAATATTTCCTACTTATTCTGAAACACCCTGTATATCTCCATTAGCATAGAAATAAATTTTTAACAAAGACAATTAAAATATAAATATTTTAATTTCCAAGGCTATTTTATTTTACCTCATAGCTTATGTATTGCTTACGCCATTCGGGCGTAATGTGAGCAGACAGATGTTCTGCAAACTTCATCTTGCTTCAATTAATGCAACAATCTGCAATAAACAAATTCGTTTAAATTATTGCTAAAGCGATATAAATATATAATATTAAAAATTGCCATAAAATAATTATGTATATAATAAAGCATACATAAAAGAATGAGATATATAAGTGAAGTACAAAGTGAGAAAATCATATATTATAATTGAAGAAACTTTTTTATTTCTATAGTCTATATATCTTCATAAACAACATTTACTCGATGTATTAATTTATTATTACGAACAGCGTATACCAAAAAAATAACAATATAATAAAATGAGCAAAGTGAAATATTATGATAATATAATTGCAAAGTAGAAAATGAAAAGATGAACAATTTAATCAAATGTTTCGTTTCACGCTCGTCTTTAAGGAATTAAACCACGAAAGAGATCACATACACATATAATGCACTTAAAACCTTTGTCGGCAGTACTAAATCAATATTTTCTGAATTCGTTTACTTCATGATAAATTATTATTACTTACATATTGTAAAGATATAGGAGGGATTCGGAAATTCAAATAATTCACTTTATTTCACACACAACAGTTATACACATGTATTATACTCCGAAGACCTCGTAAATCCACTCGCACCCACGCTTCTTGTCAACCGACTCTTCCAGATGCTTCTAAACGACTGCCAATCGTCCTTTGCCTCAACTCAGGCCGAGACACGCCCTGACGCTTGAACACACACATTCGCATGTACAGTGTGACTGTATCATCTTCCTGACGCATATATATGGATGTCTTTATTCTTACCTCTTATGTTTAACTGTCAAGCTTTACACGACACATAGCACCATTGTTTCTTCATACGTACAGGCGATATTCATTAGACGGCTACAAGTCTTTTTATTACTTAATTTAGAACGTTCTTCGCAAATATAGATAGCTTCTAGTGTCCATCTGTATAGTAAGGATTGACGAGAATTTTCCGATTAAATACCTTTGATAATGTCATCGCTCGAAGATTTATTTCAGTTAGATAAAATGCTTATATGTGATATGTATATAATCTATAATAGTTATATGCAGTTTATAATGTTAAGCATTCATATTTCGATTCTTACTTTACAAAAAAAGATTTTGTTTATATGCTTACGTACATATGTATACATGCATATTGAATGTAAAAAATATATCCTCATACATACATATATATGTATATTGTTTTTGTACAAACGTTTTATTTTTATTTTTTTTAACCGAACTATATCCATCAAATAGTTGATTATATATAAGAAAGTAGAACTATAGCACACAAATAATTACGAACATTTTTATTTGAAGTTGGCTATGTGGATTTTTGTATTTTTTATCAGATATTGAGACAATCTTTTATTATATTATTACCCTCAGAATATTCTCTCAATTAACATTTACTTTGAATTTAATTTTTAATATAAATAAAACATTTTTTCGATTTTGTCAAGCATTTTTAAATGTTGTAACAATAATAAAATTTTATTAAATATATATGTGAATTCAATCTTCTACTTTGTAAAAGATTGCAACATGCACAATTTATTTGTTGATAATATATACGTTCGACAAGTTTTATTTTTTAAATTCATTTATTCATGACATTACACATATACATTAGAGACGTTATAGACATTATTACACATATATGTTATAGACGTCACGTTAACGACTATACAATAGAATGGCGGCATTAAATTGGCATCACGTGTAACTTCATAAAAGATATAAATTAGAAAAAACGAAGCTGGCACCCCGCTGGGGGTAGCCTCTCACATGCCATATTTATTTTTATTTTATTTTATTTTATTTTCTTTTCTTTCTTTTTTTTTTTTTTTTCTCACCAATAAGATATAACACTTTACCAAATGTCCTTCAGGACAAATTGTAAAAATACCAAAATAAAAAGAAAAAGAGAAAAAATATATATATATATATATATATATCTACGTATATTTTTTTAGTTTTTTAGTTCTTTTATTAGTTTAGTTTACTACATGCAAAGCACATCCCAAAGATTGATTTCGTCTATTATTGTATAATCATTATTTTAAATTAAACATAATAAAACATGTTTTACAAGGTAAACGCAATATCTGTACAGCTTGCTACAGTTTTATAATTTCCTTAAGTTAACTTATGCTGTTTATGATATTGCAAAGAAATAAATCATAATATATTCATTAATTAAACAAAGAAATGCTATTACTTGTAAGAACCTATAGTGACTGGCGAGAAATATCACAATTATAGTTTATATTTGGAATTTATTTCACAACAAATACACAGAGCTACATGATAAACAACAGAAAAAATATATAAATTTACTAACTTTTAAATCTTACTTATTAAATATAATCATATCTATACATCGAGTAACACGACATGTATCTATATATCTATTCTACGTATCTATGTGTAACAACAACAATTGTCTAACAAATTTTCAAAACGTTGATAATTGAAATGATAAAAACTTTCTACTTTTAATACTAGATCAACCAAATTTAGATACGTTAATGAAAGAAGAATTTTGAAAATCAATTAAGGGATATGATACATAACAATAGATACAATAGAGAACAATTGCAACACGATAGAAATTGACACAGTGTTTAATAGTGTTTTAAATACATTTCATTATTCATTATTGGACATTAGTTGTCCCACTGTCGGCCGGGTGCAATCAATATCAGCACAAAGTCTTCTGCCGCTGTACCTTCGATACCATTATACAAATGTATATGGTACTCCTCTTCTTCGCCGATAGTGGGCATTCTGTCCACCGAACTCGGAGTTCTTCGTGTTAAATATTTCTCTTTGGGTCGAATGTAAAATTAAATACCATTATTCATTATTCCTTTGACTATCGTTAAAGAATATAAATGATAATATATGAAATGATATTCTATCTAAATTAATTTTCTTTTAAAGAAATTTTTTCTGTAAATATATGTGTATAATAAGTATATTTCCAAAACCTATATTCATTCCACATATATTTTTGTCTTTATATTTGATTATTTAAAAGACCCAAAAATAGTAAATAGTTAATTTATTAATTGAATTGATTTGTAAATTACCATTCTATGTACCTATTCTTATTCCTTGCAGTAATGAAAATACAACAATTTTGTATGTTATTTTCATTAGTCTGTTTTTAAGAAATAATAAATATAAAAGTCGTTCCATTGTAGGATTATTTCGTTTTTATCATTTCAATTATCAACGCTTTGAAAATTTGTTAGACGCAAAATTCTTCTTACATTAACGCATCTAAGATTTAAAAATTAGTAAATTTATTTATTTTGTCATGAATAAATGAATTTAAAAAATAAAACTTGTCGAACGTATATATTATCAACAAATAAAGGACGCGAAATACAGCACACTCTTCTCTTAATACTGAACATTTTACTAATGAATTATAAATAGCCTATATGCAAGTATTATTTACATATTTAATTCGCTACAAACTGCATACAATTATATGTAATCACATATAATTATATATAATCACATATAAAATAAATACAATTGTTTGATGAGATAAGCTACAAATTATTATGATACACAATGATATTATGATACAAAACTACTATGATACACTTTATACATTTCTCAAGTATAAATTACCACTACGTTCACGAGTGCTTAGACACAAGCTGAGCGGCTGACAACAAGCGAGCGTGCGAGTAGGTTTACGAGAGGTCTTCAGAGTATAACATATGTGTATAACTGTTGCGCGTTGAATAAAGTGAACTATTTGAATTTCCGAGTCCCTTCTATATCTTTACACTAAGTTATTAAATTCATGGTTTAATAAACAGGATCTATACAAGGCACTTGTTCAGTTCAGCCTCACAATCTTCAATTTTGATGCACAAAGGAAATATTGATTGTTCATAAAGTACGACCTGCACTCTTTCTGGCAAACTATTGCCTATATAAAAATTACATTAAATTTGGAATAATATTGCTTTGCGTAGGTTCTGATAATAAAACAATTGAACTATTTTTAACTGGCATTTGATATATCTATATCAACTGTTTCTTCTTTCAGCAATGCCCGTATGTCTTCTTTACTAGTAGCTTGTCGTTAACACCAACTTTACGTTTACCTCTATTGAGTACACCATTTTCTTCTTCACCCATCATACGCAAAATTTGCGTTTGATCAGAACTTTCTATCGGTGCGATCGAAACATCACGAACAACACTTTCAGCTGACGGTGCTTCTTCTACAGCAGTATAGAGCATTGCCTTCATTTCCTATTAACCCAAAGAGGTCATTTTAATTAATAGTGTTCTGATCTTTCATTGTACAGAGTGTCTCAGAATAAGTAGGAAATATTTTGGGAGTGGCTTCTATATACCTAAACCATAAAAAGTTCATATGAGGATATGTCCTATTTGACTTTCTTTTCAAATTATAACGGTTTTTCTTTTGCAATTCATATTTCTTTCCGTAGACAAGTATTGTGTTTCTCAAGTTTCCAGAAAATATAGACTACATCTGGATATTTAAACATAGTAGGACAGTCATTGGTAAGATATCTGCAAGCTTGCATTGGAATATAAAAATACCATCTCAAATACCTTTTATGAAAAGTAGTATATAATGTAGTATACAAAATAAAAGAATAAAAATTAAATCCACTATAACTCGAAAACAAACTCAAGTAAGATATATTTATATAAAGTCTTTCTATTGTTTATATATGCAGAAGCTACTCCTAAAATATTTCCTACTTATTCTGAAACACCCTGTATATCTCCATTAGCATAGAAATAAATTTTTAACAAAGACAATTAAAATATAAATATTTTAATTTCCAAGGCTATTTTATTTTACCTCATAGCTTATGTATTGCTTACGCCATTCGGGCGTAATGTGAGCAGACAGATGTTCTGCAAACTTCATCTTGCTTCAATTAATGCAACAATCTGCAATAAACAAATTCGTTTAAATTATTGCTAAAGCGATATAAATATATAATATTAAAAATTGCCATAAAATAATTATGTATATAATAAAGCATACATAAAAGAATGAGATATATAAGTGAAGTACAAAGTGAGAAAATCATATATTATAATTGAAGAAACTTTTTTATTTCTATAGTCTATATATCTTCATAAACAACATTTACTCGATGTATTAATTTATTATTACGAACAGCGTATACCAAAAAAATAACAATATAATAAAATGAGCAAAGTGAAATATTATGATAATATAATTGCAAAGTAGAAAATGAAAAGATGAACAATTTAATCAAATGTTTCGTTTCACGCTCGTCTTTAAGGAATTAAACCACGAAAGAGATCACATACACATATAATGCACTTAAAACCTTTGTCGGCAGTACTAAATCAATATTTTCTGAATTCGTTTACTTCATGATAAATTATTATTACTTACATATTGTAAAGATATAGGAGGGATTCGGAAATTCAAATAATTCACTTTATTTCACACACAACAGTTATACACATGTATTATACTCCGAAGACCTCGTAAATCCACTCGCACGCACGCTTCTTGTCAACCGACTCTTCCAGATGCTTCTAAACGACTGCCAATCGTCCTTTGCCTCAACTCAGGCCTGGACACGCCCTGACGCTTGAACACACACATTCGCATGTACAGTGTAACTGTATCATCTTCCTGACGCATATATATGGATGTCTTTATTCTTACCTCTTATGTTTAACTGTCAAGCTTTACACGACACATAGCACCATTGTTTCTTCATACGTACAGGCGATATTCATTAGACGGCTACAAGTCTTTTTATTACTTAATTTAGAACGTTCTTCGCAAATATAGATAGCTTCTAGTGTCCATCTGTATAGTAAGGATTGACGAGAATTTTCCGATTAAATACCTTTGATAATGTCATCGCTCGAAGATTTATTTCAGTTAGATAAAATGCTTATATGTGATATGTATATAATCTATAATAGTTATATGCAGTTTATAATGTTAAGCATTCATATTTCGATTCTTACTTTACAAAAAAAGATTTTGTTTATATGCTTACGTACATATGTATACATGCATATTGAATGTAAAAAATATATCCTCATACATACATATATATGTATATTGTTTTTGTACAAACGTTTTATTTTTATTTTTTTTAACCGAACTATATCCATCAAATAGTTGATTATATATAAGAAAGTAGAACTATAGCACACAAATAATTACGAACATTTTTATTTGAAGTTGGCTATGTGGATTTTTGTATTTTTTATCAGATATTGAGACAATCTTTTATTATATTATTACCCTCAGAATATTCTCTCAATTAACATTTACTTTGAATTTAATTTTTAATATAAATAAAACATTTTTTCGATTTTGTCAAGCATTTTTAAATGTTGTAACAATAATAAAATTTTATTAAATATATATGTGAATTCAATCTTCTACTTTGTAAAAGATTGCAACATGCACAATTTATTTGTTGATAATATATACGTTCGACAAGTTTTATTTTTTAAATTCATTTATTCATGACATTACACATATGCATTAGAGACGTTATAGACATTATTACACATATATGTTATAGACGTCACGTTAACGACTATACAATAGAATGGCGGCATTAAATTGGCATCACGTGTAACTTCATAAAAGATATAAATTAGAAAAAACGAAGCTGGCACCCCGCTGGGGGTAGCCTCTCACATGCCATATTTATTTTTATTTTATTTTCTTTTCTTTCTTTTTTTTTTTTTTTTCTCACCAATAAGATATAACACTTTACCAAATGTCCTTCAGGACAAATTGTAAAAATACCAAAATAAAAAGAAAAAGAGAAAAAATATATATATATATATATATATATATCTACGTATATTTTTTTAGTTTTTTAGTTCTTTTATTAGTTTAGTTTACTACATGCAAAGCACATCCCAAAGATTGATTTCGTCTATTATTGTATAATCATTATTTTAAATTAAACATAATAAAACATGTTTTACAAGGTAAACGCAATATCTGTACAGCTTGCTACAGTTTTATAATTTCCTTAAGTTAACTTATGCTGTTTATGATATTGCAAAGAAATAAATCATAATATATTCATTAATTAAACAAAGAAATGCTATTACTTGTAAGAACCTATAGTGACTGGCGAGAAATATCACAATTATAGTTTATATTTGGAATTTATTTCACAACAAATACACAGAGCTACATGATAAACAACAGAAAAAATATATAAATTTACTAACTTTTAAATCTTACTTATTAAATATAATCATATCTATACATCGAGTAACACGACATGTATCTATATATCTATTCTACGTATCTATGTGTAACAACAACAATTGTCTAACAAATTTTCAAAACGTTGATAATTGAAATGATAAAAACTTTCTACTTTTAATACTAGATCAACCAAATTTAGATACGTTAATGAAAGAAGAATTTTGAAAATCAATTAAGGGATATGATACATAACAATAGATACAATAGAGAACAATTGCAACACGATAGAAATTGACACAGTGTTTAATAGTGTTTTAAATACATTTCATTATTCATTATTGGACATTAGTTGTCCCACTGTCGGCCGGGTGCAATCAATATCAGCACAAAGTCTTCTGCCGCTGTACCTTCGATACCATTATACAAATGTATATGGTACTCCTCTTCTTCGCCGATAGTGGGCATTCTGTCCACCGAACTCGGAGTTCTTCGTGTTAAATATTTCTCTTTAGGTCGAATGTAAAATTAAATACCATTATTCATTATTCCTTTGACTATCGTTAAAGAATATAAATGATAATATATGAAATGATATTCTATCTAAATTAATTTTCTTTTAAAGAAATTTTTTCTGTAAATATATGTGTATAATAAGTATATTTCCAAAACCTATATTCATTCCACATATATTTTTGTCTTTATATTTGATTATTTAAAAGACCCAAAAATAGTAAATAGTTAATTTATTAATTGAATTGATTTGTAAATTACCATTCTATGTACCTATTCTTATTCCTTGCAGTAATGAAAATACAACAATTTTGTATGTTATTTTCATTAGTCTGTTTTTAAGAAATAATAAATATAAAAGTCGTTCCATTGTAGGATTATTTCGTTTTTATCATTTCAATTATCAACGCTTTGAAAATTTGTTAGACGCAAAATTCTTCTTACATTAACGCATCTAAGATTTAAAAATTAGTAAATTTATTTATTTTGTCATGAATAAATGAATTTAAAAAATAAAACTTGTCGAACGTATATATTATCAACAAATAAAGGACGCGAAATACAGCACACTCTTCTCTTAATACTGAACATTTTACTAATGAATTATAAATAGCCTATATGCAAGTATTATTTACATATTTAATTCGCTACAAACTGCATACAATTATATGTAATCACATATAATTATATATAATCACATATAAAATAAATACAATTGTTTGATGAGATAAGCTACAAATTATTATGATACACAATGATATTATGATACAAAACTACTATGATACACTTTATACATTTCTCAAGTATAAATTACCACTACGTTCACGAGTGCTTAGACACAAGCTGAGCGGCTGACAACAAGCGAGCGTGCGAGTAGGTTTACGAGAGGTCTTCAGAGTATAACATATGTGTATAACTGTTGCGCGTTGAATAAAGTGAACTATTTGAATTTCCGAGTCCCTTCTATATCTTTACACTAAGTTATTAAATTCATGGTTTAATAAACAGGATCTATACAAGGCACTTGTTCAGTTCAGCCTCACAATCTTCAATTTTGATGCACAAAGGAAATATTGATTGTTCATAAAGTACGACCTGCACTCTTTCTGGCAAACTATTGCCTATATAAAAATTACATTAAATTTGGAATAATATTGCTTTGCGTAGGTTCTGATAATAAAACAATTGAACTATTTTTAACTGGCATTTGATATATCTATATCAACTGTTTCTTCTTTCAGCAATGCCCGTATGTCTTCTTTACTAGTAGCTTGTCGTTTACCACCAACTTTACGTTTACCTCTATTGAGTACACCATTTTCTTCTTCACCCATCATACGCAAAATTTGCGTTTGATCAGAACTTTCTATCGGTGCGATCGAAACATCACGAACAGCACTTTCAGCTGACGGTGCTTCTTCTACAGCAGTATAGAGCATTGCCTTCATTTCCTATTAACCCAAAGAGGTCATTTTAATTAATAGTGTTCTGATCTTTCATTGTACAGAGTGTCTCAGAATAAGTAGGAAATATTTTGGGAGTGGCTTCTATATACCTAAACCATAAAAAGTTCATATGAGGATATGTCCTATTTGACTTTCTTTTCAAATTATAACGGTTTTTCTTTTGCAATTCATATTTCTTTCCGTAGACAAGTATTGTGTTTCTCAAGTTTCCAGAAAATATAGACTACATCTGGATATTTAAACATAGTAGGACAGTCATTGGTAAGATATCTGCAAGCTTGCATTGGAATATAAAAATACCATCTCAAATACCTTTTATGAAAAGTAGTATATAATGTAGTATACAAAATAAAAGAATAAAAATTAAATCCACTATAACTCGAAAACAAACTCAAGTAAGATATATTTATATAAAGTCTTTCTATTGTTTATATATGCAGAAGCTACTCCTAAAATATTTCCTACTTATTCTGAAACACCCTGTATATCTCCATTAGCATAGAAATAAATTTTTAACAAAGACAATTAAAATATAAATATTTTAATTTCCAAGGCTATTTTATTTTACCTCATAGCTTATGTATTGCTTACGCCATTCGGGCGTAATGTGAGCAGACAGATGTTCTGCAAACTTCATCTTGCTTCAATTAATGCAACAATCTGCAATAAACAAATTCGTTTAAATTATTGCTAAAGCGATATAAATATATAATATTAAAAATTGCCATAAAATAATTATGTATATAATAAAGCATACATAAAAGAATGAGATATATAAGTGAAGTACAAAGTGAGAAAATCATATATTATAATTGAAGAAACTTTTTTATTTCTATAGTCTATATATCTTCATAAACAACATTTACTCGATGTATTAATTTATTATTACGAACAGCGTATACCAAAAAGATAACAATATAATAAAATGAGCAAAGTGAAATATTATGATAATATAATTGCAAAGTAGAAAATGAAAAGATGAACAATTTAATCAAATGTTTCGTTTCACGCTCGTCTTTAAGGAATTAAACCACGAAAGAGATCACATACACATATAATGCACTTAAAACCTTTGTCGGCAGTACTAAATCAATATTTTCTGAATTCGTTTACTTCATGATAAATTATTATTACTTACATATTGTAAAGATATAGGAGGGATTCGGAAATTCAAATAATTCACTTTATTTCACACACAACAGTTATACACATGTATTATACTCCGAAGACCTCGTAAATCCACTCGCACGCACGCTTCTTGTCAACCGACTCTTCCAGATGCTTCTAAACGACTGCCAATCGTCCTTTGCCTCAACTCAGGCCTGGACACGCCCTGACGCTTGAACACACACATTCGCATGTACAGTGTGACTGTATCATCTTCCTGACGCATATATATGGATGTCTTTATTCTTACCTCTTATGTTTAACTGTCAAGCTTTACACGACACATAGCACCATTGTTTCTTCATACGTACAGGCGATATTCATTAGACGGCTACAAGTCTTTTTATTACTTAATTTAGAACGTTCTTCGCAAATATAGATAGCTTCTAGTGTCCATCTGTATAGTAAGGATTGACGAGAATTTTCCGATTAAATACCTTTGATAATGTCATCGCTCGAAGATTTATTTCAGTTAGATAAAATGCTTATATGTGATATGTATATAATCTATAATAGTTATATGCAGTTTATAATGTTAAGCATTCATATTTCGATTCTTACTTTACAAAAAAAGATTTTGTTTATATGCTTACGTACATATGTATACATGCATATTGAATGTAAAAAATATATCCTCATACATACATATATATGTATATTGTTTTTGTACAAACGTTTTATTTTTATTTTTTTTAACCGAACTATATCCATCAAATAGTTGATTATATATAAGAAAGTAGAACTATAGCACACAAATAATTACGAACATTTTTATTTGAAGTTGGCTATGTGGATTTTTGTATTTTTTATCAGATATTGAGACAATCTTTTATTATATTATTACCCTCAGAATATTCTCTCAATTAACATTTACTTTGAATTTAATTTTTAATATAAATAAAACATTTTTTCGATTTTGTCAAGCATTTTTAAATGTTGTAACAATAATAAAATTTTATTAAATATATATGTGAATTCAATCTTCTACTTTGTAAAAGATTGCAACATGCACAATTTATTTGTTGATAATATATACGTTCGACAAGTTTTATTTTTTAAATTCATTTATTCATGACATTACACATATACATTAGAGACGTTATAGACATTATTACACATATATGTTATAGACGTCACGTTAACGACTATACAATAGAATGGCGGCATTAAATTGGCATCACGTGTAACTTCATAAAAGATATAAATTAGAAAAAACGAAGCTGGCACCCCGCTGGGGGTAGCCTCTCACATGCCATATTTATTTTTATTTTATTTTATTTTATTTTCTTTTCTTTCTTTTTTTTTTTTTTTCTCACCAATAAGATATAACACTTTACCAAATGTCCTTCAGGACAAATTGTAAAAATACCAAAATAAAAAGAAAAAGAGAAAAAATATATATATATATATATATATCTACGTATATTTTTTTAGTTTTTTAGTTCTTTTATTAGTTTAGTTTACTACATGCAAAGCACATCCCAAAGATTGATTTCGTCTATTATTGTATAATCATTATTTTAAATTAAACATAATAAAACATGTTTTACAAGGTAAACGCAATATCTGTACAGCTTGCTACAGTTTTATAATTTCCTTAAGTTAACTTATGCTGTTTATGATATTGCAAAGAAATAAATCATAATATATTCATTAATTAAACAAAGAAATGCTATTACTTGTAAGAACCTATAGTGACTGGCGAGAAATATCACAATTATAGTTTATATTTGGAATTTATTTCACAACAAATACACAGAGCTACATGATAAACAACAGAAAAAATATATAAATTTACTAACTTTTAAATCTTACTTATTAAATATAATCATATCTATACATCGAGTAACACGACATGTATCTATATATCTATTCTACGTATCTATGTGTAACAACAACAATTGTCTAACAAATTTTCAAAACGTTGATAATTGAAATGATAAAAACTTTCTACTTTTAATACTAGATCAACCAAATTTAGATACGTTAATGAAAGAAGAATTTTGAAAATCAATTAAGGGATATGATACATAACAATAGATACAATAGAGAACAATTGCAACACGATAGAAATTGACACAGTGTTTAATAGTGTTTTAAATACATTTCATTATTCATTATTGGACATTAGTTGTCCCACTGTCGGCCGGGTGCAATCAATATCAGCACAAAGTCTTCTGCCGCTGTACCTTCGATACCATTATACAAATGTATATGGTACTCCTCTTCTTCGCCGATAGTGGGCATTCTGTCCACCGAACTCGGAGTTCTTCGTGTTAAATATTTCTCTTTGGGTCGAATGTAAAATTAAATACCATTATTCATTATTCCTTTGACTATCGTTAAAGAATATAAATGATAATATATGAAATGATATTCTATCTAAATT
Source organism: Bombus pascuorum (assembly GCF_905332965.1). Lineage (NCBI taxonomy): Eukaryota > Metazoa > Arthropoda > Insecta > Hymenoptera > Apidae > Bombus > Bombus pascuorum. The sequence goes on along the minus strand of NC_083497.1, from coordinate 3,194,816 downwards.
AATTTTCTTTTAAAGAAATTTTTTCTGTAAATATATGTGTATAATAAGTATATTTCCAAAACCTATATTCATTCCACATATATTTTTGTCTTTATATTTGATTATTTAAAAGACCCAAAAATAGTAAATAGTTAATTTATTAATTGAATTGATTTGTAAATTACCATTCTATGTACCTATTCTTATTCCTTGCAGTAATGAAAATACAACAATTTTGTATGTTATTTTCATTAGTCTGTTTTTAAGAAATAATAAATATAAAAGTCGTTCCATTGTAGGATTATTTCGTTTTTATCATTTCAATTATCAACGCTTTGAAAATTTGTTAGACGCAAAATTCTTCTTACATTAACGCATCTAAGATTTAAAAATTAGTAAATTTATTTATTTTGTCATGAATAAATGAATTTAAAAAATAAAACTTGTCGAACGTATACATATATTATCAACAAATAAAGGACGCGAAATACAGCACACTCTTCTCTTAATACTGAACATTTTACTAATGAATTATAAATAGCCTATATGCAAGTATTATTTACATATTTAATTCGCTACAAACTGCATACAATTATATGTAATCACATATAATTATATATAATCACATATAAAATAAATACAATTGTTTGATGAGATAAGCTACAAATTATTATGATACACAATGATATTATGATACAAAACTACTATGATACACTTTATACATTTCTCAAGTATAAATTACCACTACGTTCACGAGTGCTTAGACACAAGCTGAGCGGCTGACAACAAGCGAGCGTGCGAGTAGGTTTACGAGAGGTCTTCAGAGTATAACATATGTGTATAACTGTTGCGCGTTGAATAAAGTGAACTATTTGAATTTCCGAGTCCCTTCTATATCTTTACACTAAGTTATTAAATTCATGGTTTAATAAACAGGATCTATACAAGGCACTTGTTCAGTTCAGCCTCACAATCTTCAATTTTGATGCACAAAGGAAATATTGATTGTTCATAAAGTACGACCTGCACTCTTTCTGGCAAACTATTGCCTATATAAAAATTACATTAAATTTGGAATAATATTGCTTTGCGTAGGTTCTGATAATAAAACAATTGAACTATTTTTAACTGGCATTTGATATATCTATATCAACTGTTTCTTCTTTCAGCAATGCCCGTATGTCTTCTTTACTAGTAGCTTGTCGTTTACCACCAACTTTACGTTTACCTCTATTGAGTACACCATTTTCTTCTTCACCCATCATACGCAAAATTTGCGTTTGATCAGAACTTTCTATCGGTGCGATCGAAACATCACGAACAGCACTTTCAGCTGACGGTGCTTCTTCTACAGCAGTATAGAGCATTGCCTTCATTTCCTATTAACCCAAAGAGGTCATTTTAATTAATAGTGTTCTGATCTTTCATTGTACAGAGTGTCTCAGAATAAGTAGGAAATATTTTGGGAGTGGCTTCTATATACCTAAACCATAAAAAGTTCATATGAGGATATGTCCTATTTGACTTTCTTTTCAAATTATAACGGTTTTTCTTTTGCAATTCATATTTCTTTCCGTAGACAAGTATTGTGTTTCTCAAGTTTCCAGAAAATATAGACTACATCTGGATATTTAAACATAGTAGGACAGTCATTGGTAAGATATCTGCAAGCTTGCATTGGAATATAAAAATACCATCTCAAATACCTTTTATGAAAAGTAGTATATAATGTAGTATACAAAATAAAAGAATAAAAATTAAATCCACTATAACTCGAAAACAAACTCAAGTAAGATATATTTATATAAAGTCTTTCTATTGTTTATATATGCAGAAGCTACTCCTAAAATATTTCCTACTTATTCTGAAACACCCTGTATATCTCCATTAGCATAGAAATAAATTTTTAACAAAGACAATTAAAATATAAATATTTTAATTTCCAAGGCTATTTTATTTTACCTCATAGCTTATGTATTGCTTACGCCATTCGGGCGTAATGTGAGCAGACAGATGTTCTGCAAACTTCATCTTGCTTCAATTAATGCAACAATCTGCAATAAACAAATTCGTTTAAATTATTGCTAAAGCGATATAAATATATAATATTAAAAATTGCCATAAAATAATTATGTATATAATAAAGCATACATAAAAGAATGAGATATATAAGTGAAGTACAAAGTGAGAAAATCATATATTATAATTGAAGAAACTTTTTTATTTCTATAGTCTATATATCTTCATAAACAACATTTACTCGATGTATTAATTTATTATTACGAACAGCGTATACCAAAAAAATAACAATATAATAAAATGAGCAAAGTGAAATATTATGATAATATAATTGCAAAGTAGAAAATGAAAAGATGAACAATTTAATCAAATGTTTCGTTTCACGCTCGTCTTTAAGGAATTAAACCACGAAAGAGATCACATACACATATAATGCACTTAAAACCTTTGTCGGCAGTACTAAATCAATATTTTCTGAATTCGTTTACTTCATGATAAATTATTATTACTTACATATTGTAAAGATATAGGAGGGATTCGGAAATTCAAATAATTCACTTTATTTCACACACAACAGTTATACACATGTATTATACTCCGAAGACCTCGTAAATCCACTCGCACGCACGCTTCTTGTCAACCGACTCTTCCAGATGCTTCTAAACGACTGCCAATCGTCCTTTGCCTCAACTCAGGCCTGGACACGCCCTGACGCTTGAACACACACATTCGCATGTACAGTGTGACTGTATCATCTTCCTGACGCATATATATGGATGTCTTTATTCTTACCTCTTATGTTTAACTGTCAAGCTTTACACGACACATAGCACCATTGTTTCTTCATACGTACAGGCGATATTCATTAGACGGCTACAAGTCTTTTTATTACTTAATTTAGAACGTTCTTCGCAAATATAGATAGCTTCTAGTGTCCATCTGTATAGTAAGGATTGACGAGAATTTTCCGATTAAATACCTTTGATAATGTCATCGCTCGAAGATTTATTTCAGTTAGATAAAATGCTTATATGTGATATGTATATAATCTATAATAGTTATATGCAGTTTATAATGTTAAGCATTCATATTTCGATTCTTACTTTACAAAAAAAGATTTTGTTTATATGCTTACGTACATATGTATACATGCATATTGAATGTAAAAAATATATCCTCATACATACATATATATGTATATTGTTTTTGTACAAACGTTTTATTTTTATTTTTTTTAACCGAACTATATCCATCAAATAGTTGATTATATATAAGAAAGTAGAACTATAGCACACAAATAATTACGAACATTTTTATTTGAAGTTGGCTATGTGGATTTTTGTATTTTTTATCAGATATTGAGACAATCTTTTATTATATTATTACCCTCAGAATATTCTCTCAATTAACATTTACTTTGAATTTAATTTTTAATATAAATAAAACATTTTTTCGATTTTGTCAAGCATTTTTAAATGTTGTAACAATAATAAAATTTTATTAAATATATATGTGAATTCAATCTTCTACTTTGTAAAAGATTGCAACATGCACAATTTATTTGTTGATAATATATACGTTCGACAAGTTTTATTTTTTAAATTCATTTATTCATGACATTACACATATGCATTAGAGACGTTATAGACATTATTACACATATATGTTATAGACGTCACGTTAACGACTATACAATAGAATGGCGGCATTAAATTGGCATCACGTGTAACTTCATAAAAGATATAAATTAGAAAAAACGAAGCTGGCACCCCGCTGGGGGTAGCCTCTCACATGCCATATTTATTTTTATTTTATTTTCTTTTCTTTCTTTTTTTTTTTTTTTTCTCACCAATAAGATATAACACTTTACCAAATGTCCTTCAGGACAAATTGTAAAAATACCAAAATAAAAAGAAAAAGAGAAAAAATATATATATATATATATATATATCTACGTATATTTTTTTAGTTTTTTAGTTCTTTTATTAGTTTAGTTTACTACATGCAAAGCACATCCCAAAGATTGATTTCGTCTATTATTGTATAATCATTATTTTAAATTAAACATAATAAAACATGTTTTACAAGGTAAACGCAATATCTGTACAGCTTGCTACAGTTTTATAATTTCCTTAAGTTAACTTATGCTGTTTATGATATTGCAAAGAAATAAATCATAATATATTCATTAATTAAACAAAGAAATGCTATTACTTGTAAGAACCTATAGTGACTGGCGAGAAATATCACAATTATAGTTTATATTTGGAATTTATTTCACAACAAATACACAGAGCTACATGATAAACAACAGAAAAAATATATAAATTTACTAACTTTTAAATCTTACTTATTAAATATAATCATATCTATACATCGAGTAACACGACATGTATCTATATATCTATTCTACGTATCTATGTGTAACAACAACAATTGTCTAACAAATTTTCAAAACGTTGATAATTGAAATGATAAAAACTTTCTACTTTTAATACTAGATCAACCAAATTTAGATACGTTAATGAAAGAAGAATTTTGAAAATCAATTAAGGGATATGATACATAACAATAGATACAATAGAGAACAATTGCAACACGATAGAAATTGACACAGTGTTTAATAGTGTTTTAAATACATTTCATTATTCATTATTGGACATTAGTTGTCCCACTGTCGGCCGGGTGCAATCAATATCAGCACAAAGTCTTCTGCCGCTGTACCTTCGATACCATTATACAAATGTATATGGTACTCCTCTTCTTCGCCGATAGTGGGCATTCTGTCCACCGAACTCGGAGTTCTTCGTGTTAAATATTTCTCTTTGGGTCGAATGTAAAATTAAATACCATTATTCATTATTCCTTTGACTATCGTTAAAGAATATAAATGATAATATATGAAATGATATTCTATCTAAATTAATTTTCTTTTAAAGAAATTTTTTCTGTAAATATATGTGTATAATAAGTATATTTCCAAAACCTATATTCATTCCACATATATTTTTGTCTTTATATTTGATTATTTAAAAGACCCAAAAATAGTAAATAGTTAATTTATTAATTGAATTGATTTGTAAATTACCATTCTATGTACCTATTCTTATTCCTTGCAGTAATGAAAATACAACAATTTTGTATGTTATTTTCATTAGTCTGTTTTTAAGAAATAATAAATATAAAAGTCGTTCCATTGTAGGATTATTTCGTTTTTATCATTTCAATTATCAACGCTTTGAAAATTTGTTAGACGCAAAATTCTTCTTACATTAACGCATCTAAGATTTAAAAATTAGTAAATTTATTTATTTTGTCATGAATAAATGAATTTAAAAAATAAAACTTGTCGAACGTATATATTATCAACAAATAAAGGACGCGAAATACAGCACACTCTTCTCTTAATACTGAACATTTTACTAATGAATTATAAATAGCCTATATGCAAGTATTATTTACATATTTAATTCGCTACAAACTGCATACAATTATATGTAATCACATATAATTATATATAATCACATATAAAATAAATACAATTGTTTGATGAGATAAGCTACAAATTATTATGATACACAATGATATTATGATACAAAACTACTATGATACACTTTATACATTTCTCAAGTATAAATTACCACTACGTTCACGAGTGCTTAGACACAAGCTGAGCGGCTGACAACAAGCGAGCGTGCGAGTAGGTTTACGAGAGGTCTTCAGAGTATAACATATGTGTATAACTGTTGCGCGTTGAATAAAGTGAACTATTTGAATTTCCGAGTCCCTTCTATATCTTTACACTAAGTTATTAAATTCATGGTTTAATAAACAGGATCTATACAAGGCACTTGTTCAGTTCAGCCTCACAATCTTCAATTTTGATGCACAAAGGAAATATTGATTGTTCATAAAGTACGACCTGCACTCTTTCTGGCAAACTATTGCCTATATAAAAATTACATTAAATTTGGAATAATATTGCTTTGCGTAGGTTCTGATAATAAAACAATTGAACTATTTTTAACTGGCATTTGATATATCTATATCAACTGTTTCTTCTTTCAGCAATGCCCGTATGTCTTCTTTACTAGTAGCTTGTCGTTTACCACCAACTTTACGTTTACCTCTATTGAGTACACCATTTTCTTCTTCACCCATCATACGCAAAATTTGCGTTTGATCAGAACTTTCTATCGGTGCGATCGAAACATCACGAACAGCACTTTCAGCTGACGGTGCTTCTTCTACAGCAGTATAGAGCATTGCCTTCATTTCCTATTAACCCAAAGAGGTCATTTTAATTAATAGTGTTCTGATCTTTCATTGTACAGAGTGTCTCAGAATAAGTAGGAAATATTTTGGGAGTGGCTTCTATATACCTAAACCATAAAAAGTTCATATGAGGATATGTCCTATTTGACTTTCTTTTCAAATTATAACGGTTTTTCTTTTGCAATTCATATTTCTTTCCGTAGACAAGTATTGTGTTTCTCAAGTTTCCAGAAAATATAGACTACATCTGGATATTTAAACATAGTAGGACAGTCATTGGTAAGATATCTGCAAGCTTGCATTGGAATATAAAAATACCATCTCAAATACCTTTTATGAAAAGTAGTATATAATGTAGTATACAAAATAAAAGAATAAAAATTAAATCCACTATAACTCGAAAACAAACTCAAGTAAGATATATTTATATAAAGTCTTTCTATTGTTTATATATGCAGAAGCTACTCCTAAAATATTTCCTACTTATTCTGAAACACCCTGTATATCTCCATTAGCATAGAAATAAATTTTTAACAAAGACAATTAAAATATAAATATTTTAATTTCCAAGGCTATTTTATTTTACCTCATAGCTTATGTATTGCTTACGCCATTCGGGCGTAATGTGAGCAGACAGATGTTCTGCAAACTTCATCTTGCTTCAATTAATGCAACAATCTGCAATAAACAAATTCGTTTAAATTATTGCTAAAGCGATATAAATATATAATATTAAAAATTGCCATAAAATAATTATGTATATAATAAAGCATACATAAAAGAATGAGATATATAAGTGAAGTACAAAGTGAGAAAATCATATATTATAATTGAAGAAACTTTTTTATTTCTATAGTCTATATATCTTCATAAACAACATTTACTCGATGTATTAATTTATTATTACGAACAGCGTATACCAAAAAAATAACAATATAATAAAATGAGCAAAGTGAAATATTATGATAATATAATTGCAAAGTAGAAAATGAAAAGATGAACAATTTAATCAAATGTTTCGTTTCACGCTCGTCTTTAAGGAATTAAACCACGAAAGAGATCACATACACATATAATGCACTTAAAACCTTTGTCGGCAGTACTAAATCAATATTTTCTGAATTCGTTTACTTCATGATAAATTATTATTACTTACATATTGTAAAGATATAGGAGGGATTCGGAAATTCAAATAATTCACTTTATTTCACACACAACAGTTATACACATGTATTATACTCCGAAGACCTCGTAAATCCACTCGCACGCACGCTTCTTGTCAACCGACTCTTCCAGATGCTTCTAAACGACTGCCAATCGTCCTTTGCCTCAACTCAGGCCTGGACACGCCCTGACGCTTGAACACACACATTCGCATGTACAGTGTGACTGTATCATCTTCCTGACGCATATATATGGATGTCTTTATTCTTACCTCTTATGTTTAACTGTCAAGCTTTACACGACACATAGCACCATTGTTTCTTCATACGTACAGGCGATATTCATTAGACGGCTACAAGTCTTTTTATTACTTAATTTAGAACGTTCTTCGCAAATATAGATAGCTTCTAGTGTCCATCTGTATAGTAAGGATTGACGAGAATTTTCCGATTAAATACCTTTGATAATGTCATCGCTCGAAGATTTATTTCAGTTAGATAAAATGCTTATATGTGATATGTATATAATCTATAATAGTTATATGCAGTTTATAATGTTAAGCATTCATATTTCGATTCTTACTTTACAAAAAAAGATTTTGTTTATATGCTTACGTACATATGTATACATGCATATTGAATGTAAAAAATATATCCTCATACATACATATATATGTATATTGTTTTTGTACAAACGTTTTATTTTTATTTTTTTTAACCGAACTATATCCATCAAATAGTTGATTATATATAAGAAAGTAGAACTATAGCACACAAATAATTACGAACATTTTTATTTGAAGTTGGCTATGTGGATTTTTGTATTTTTTATCAGATATTGAGACAATCTTTTATTATATTATTACCCTCAGAATATTCTCTCAATTAACATTTACTTTGAATTTAATTTTTAATATAAATAAAACATTTTTTCGATTTTGTCAAGCATTTTTAAATGTTGTAACAATAATAAAATTTTATTAAATATATATGTGAATTCAATCTTCTACTTTGTAAAAGATTGCAACATGCACAATTTATTTGTTGATAATATATACGTTCGACAAGTTTTATTTTTTAAATTCATTTATTCATGACATTACACATATGCATTAGAGACGTTATAGACATTATTACACATATATGTTATAGACGTCACGTTAACGACTATACAATAGAATGGCGGCATTAAATTGGCATCACGTGTAACTTCATAAAAGATATAAATTAGAAAAAACGAAGCTGGCACCCCGCTGGGGGTAGCCTCTCACATGCCATATTTATTTTTATTTTATTTTATTTTATTTTCTTTTCTTTCTTTTTTTTTTTTTTTCTCACCAATAAGATATAACACTTTACCAAATGTCCTTCAGGACAAATTGTAAAAATACCAAAATAAAAAGAAAAAGAGAAAAAATATATATATATATATATATATCTACGTATATTTTTTTAGTTTTTTAGTTCTTTTATTAGTTTAGTTTACTACATGCAAAGCACATCCCAAAGATTGATTTCGTCTATTATTGTATAATCATTATTTTAAATTAAACATAATAAAACATGTTTTACAAGGTAAACGCAATATCTGTACAGCTTGCTACAGTTTTATAATTTCCTTAAGTTAACTTATGCTGTTTATGATATTGCAAAGAAATAAATCATAATATATTCATTAATTAAACAAAGAAATGCTATTACTTGTAAGAACCTATAGTGACTGGCGAGAAATATCACAATTATAGTTTATATTTGGAATTTATTTCACAACAAATACACAGAGCTACATGATAAACAACAGAAAAAATATATAAATTTACTAACTTTTAAATCTTACTTATTAAATATAATCATATCTATACATCGAGTAACACGACATGTATCTATATATCTATTCTACGTATCTATGTGTAACAACAACAATTGTCTAACAAATTTTCAAAACGTTGATAATTGAAATGATAAAAACTTTCTACTTTTAATACTAGATCAACCAAATTTAGATACGTTAATGAAAGAAGAATTTTGAAAATCAATTAAGGGATATGATACATAACAATAGATACAATAGAGAACAATTGCAACACGATAGAAATTGACACAGTGTTTAATAGTGTTTTAAATACATTTCATTATTCATTATTGGACATTAGTTGTCCCACTGTCGGCCGGGTGCAATCAATATCAGCACAAAGTCTTCTGCCGCTGTACCTTCGATACCATTATACAAATGTATATGGTACTCCTCTTCTTCGCCGATAGTGGGCATTCTGTCCACCGAACTCGGAGTTCTTCGTGTTAAATATTTCTCTTTGGGTCGAATGTAAAATTAAATACCATTATTCATTATTCCTTTGACTATCGTTAAAGAATATAAATGATAATATATGAAATGATATTCTATCTAAATTAATTTTCTTTTAAAGAAATTTTTTCTGTAAATATATGTGTATAATAAGTATATTTCCAAAACCTATATTCATTCCACATATATTTTTGTCTTTATATTTGATTATTTAAAAGACCCAAAAATAGTAAATAGTTAATTTATTAATTGAATTGATTTGTAAATTACCATTCTATGTACCTATTCTTATTCCTTGCAGTAATGAAAATACAACAATTTTGTATGTTATTTTCATTAGTCTGTTTTTAAGAAATAATAAATATAAAAGTCGTTCCATTGTAGGATTATTTCGTTTTTATCATTTCAATTATCAACGCTTTGAAAATTTGTTAGACGCAAAATTCTTCTTACATTAACGCATCTAAGATTTAAAAATTAGTAAATTTATTTATTTTGTCATGAATAAATGAATTTAAAAAATAAAACTTGTCGAACGTATATATTATCAACAAATAAAGGACGCGAAATACAGCACACTCTTCTCTTAATACTGAACATTTTACTAATGAATTATAAATAGCCTATATGCAAGTATTATTTACATATTTAATTCGCTACAAACTGCATACAATTATATGTAATCACATATAATTATATATAATCACATATAAAATAAATACAATTGTTTGATGAGATAAGCTACAAATTATTATGATACACAATGATATTATGATACAAAACTACTATGATACACTTTATACATTTCTCAAGTATAAATTACCACTACGTTCACGAGTGCTTAGACACAAGCTGAGCGGCTGACAACAAGCGAGCGTGCGAGTAGGTTTACGAGAGGTCTTCAGAGTATAACATATGTGTATAACTGTTGCGCGTTGAATAAAGTGAACTATTTGAATTTCCGAGTCCCTTCTATATCTTTACACTAAGTTATTAAATTCATGGTTTAATAAACAGGATCTATACAAGGCACTTGTTCAGTTCAGCCTCACAATCTTCAATTTTGATGCACAAAGGAAATATTGATTGTTCATAAAGTACGACCTGCACTCTTTCTGGCAAACTATTGCCTATATAAAAATTACATTAAATTTGGAATAATATTGCTTTGCGTAGGTTCTGATAATAAAACAATTGAACTATTTTTAACTGGCATTTGATATATCTATATCAACTGTTTCTTCTTTCAGCAATGCCCGTATGTCTTCTTTACTAGTAGCTTGTCGTTAACACCAACTTTACGTTTACCTCTATTGAGTACACCATTTTCTTCTTCACCCATCATACGCAAAATTTGCGTTTGATCAGAACTTTCTATCGGTGCGATCGAAACATCACGAACAACACTTTCAGCTGACGGTGCTTCTTCTACAGCAGTATAGAGCATTGCCTTCATTTCCTATTAACCCAAAGAGGTCATTTTAATTAATAGTGTTCTGATCTTTCATTGTACAGAGTGTCTCAGAATAAGTAGGAAATATTTTGGGAGTGGCTTCTATATACCTAAACCATAAAAAGTTCATATGAGGATATGTCCTATTTGACTTTCTTTTCAAATTATAACGGTTTTTCTTTTGCAATTCATATTTCTTTCCGTAGACAAGTATTGTGTTTCTCAAGTTTCCAGAAAATATAGACTACATCTGGATATTTAAACATAGTAGGACAGTCATTGGTAAGATATCTGCAAGCTTGCATTGGAATATAAAAATACCATCTCAAATACCTTTTATGAAAAGTAGTATATAATGTAGTATACAAAATAAAAGAATAAAAATTAAATCCACTATAACTCGAAAACAAACTCAAGTAAGATATATTTATATAAAGTCTTTCTATTGTTTATATATGCAGAAGCTACTCCTAAAATATTTCCTACTTATTCTGAAACACCCTGTATATCTCCATTAGCATAGAAATAAATTTTTAACAAAGACAATTAAAATATAAATATTTTAATTTCCAAGGCTATTTTATTTTACCTCATAGCTTATGTATTGCTTACGCCATTCGGGCGTAATGTGAGCAGACAGATGTTCTGCAAACTTCATCTTGCTTCAATTAATGCAACAATCTGCAATAAACAAATTCGTTTAAATTATTGCTAAAGCGATATAAATATATAATATTAAAAATTGCCATAAAATAATTATGTATATAATAAAGCATACATAAAAGAATGAGATATATAAGTGAAGTACAAAGTGAGAAAATCATATATTATAATTGAAGAAACTTTTTTATTTCTATAGTCTATATATCTTCATAAACAACATTTACTCGATGTATTAATTTATTATTACGAACAGCGTATACCAAAAAAATAACAATATAATAAAATGAGCAAAGTGAAATATTATGATAATATAATTGCAAAGTAGAAAATGAAAAGATGAACAATTTAATCAAATGTTTCGTTTCACGCTCGTCTTTAAGGAATTAAACCACGAAAGAGATCACATACACATATAATGCACTTAAAACCTTTGTCGGCAGTACTAAATCAATATTTTCTGAATTCGTTTACTTCATGATAAATTATTATTACTTACATATTGTAAAGATATAGGAGGGATTCGGAAATTCAAATAATTCACTTTATTTCACACACAACAGTTATACACATGTATTATACTCCGAAGACCTCGTAAATCCACTCGCACGCACGCTTCTTGTCAACCGACTCTTCCAGATGCTTCTAAACGACTGCCAATCGTCCTTTGCCTCAACTCAGGCCTGGACACGCCCTGACGCTTGAACACACACATTCGCATGTACAGTGTAACTGTATCATCTTCCTGACGCATATATATGGATGTCTTTATTCTTACCTCTTATGTTTAACTGTCAAGCTTTACACGACACATAGCACCATTGTTTCTTCATACGTACAGGCGATATTCATTAGACGGCTACAAGTCTTTTTATTACTTAATTTAGAACGTTCTTCGCAAATATAGATAGCTTCTAGTGTCCATCTGTATAGTAAGGATTGACGAGAATTTTCCGATTAAATACCTTTGATAATGTCATCGCTCGAAGATTTATTTCAGTTAGATAAAATGCTTATATGTGATATGTATATAATCTATAATAGTTATATGCAGTTTATAATGTTAAGCATTCATATTTCGATTCTTACTTTACAAAAAAAGATTTTGTTTATATGCTTACGTACATATGTATACATGCATATTGAATGTAAAAAATATATCCTCATACATACATATATATGTATATTGTTTTTGTACAAACGTTTTATTTTTATTTTTTTTAACCGAACTATATCCATCAAATAGTTGATTATATATAAGAAAGTAGAACTATAGCACACAAATAATTACGAACATTTTTATTTGAAGTTGGCTATGTGGATTTTTGTATTTTTTATCAGATATTGAGACAATCTTTTATTATATTATTACCCTCAGAATATTCTCTCAATTAACATTTACTTTGAATTTAATTTTTAATATAAATAAAACATTTTTTCGATTTTGTCAAGCATTTTTAAATGTTGTAACAATAATAAAATTTTATTAAATATATATGTGAATTCAATCTTCTACTTTGTAAAAGATTGCAACATGCACAATTTATTTGTTGATAATATATACGTTCGACAAGTTTTATTTTTTAAATTCATTTATTCATGACATTACACATATGCATTAGAGACGTTATAGACATTATTACACATATATGTTATAGACGTCACGTTAACGACTATACAATAGAATGGCGGCATTAAATTGGCATCACGTGTAACTTCATAAAAGATATAAATTAGAAAAAACGAAGCTGGCACCCCGCTGGGGGTAGCCTCTCACATGCCATATTTATTTTTATTTTATTTTCTTTTCTTTCTTTTTTTTTTTTTTTTCTCACCAATAAGATATAACACTTTACCAAATGTCCTTCAGGACAAATTGTAAAAATACCAAAATAAAAAGAAAAAGAGAAAAAATATATATATATATATATATATATCTACGTATATTTTTTTAGTTTTTTAGTTCTTTTATTAGTTTAGTTTACTACATGCAAAGCACATCCCAAAGATTGATTTCGTCTATTATTGTATAATCATTATTTTAAATTAAACATAATAAAACATGTTTTACAAGGTAAACGCAATATCTGTACAGCTTGCTACAGTTTTATAATTTCCTTAAGTTAACTTATGCTGTTTATGATATTGCAAAGAAATAAATCATAATATATTCATTAATTAAACAAAGAAATGCTATTACTTGTAAGAACCTATAGTGACTGGCGAGAAATATCACAATTATAGTTTATATTTGGAATTTATTTCACAACAAATACACAGAGCTACATGATAAACAACAGAAAAAATATATAAATTTACTAACTTTTAAATCTTACTTATTAAATATAATCATATCTATACATCGAGTAACACGACATGTATCTATATATCTATTCTACGTATCTATGTGTAACAACAACAATTGTCTAACAAATTTTCAAAACGTTGATAATTGAAATGATAAAAACTTTCTACTTTTAATACTAGATCAACCAAATTTAGATACGTTAATGAAAGAAGAATTTTGAAAATCAATTAAGGGATATGATACATAACAATAGATACAATAGAGAACAATTGCAACACGATAGAAATTGACACAGTGTTTAATAGTGTTTTAAATACATTTCATTATTCATTATTGGACATTAGTTGTCCCACTGTCGGCCGGGTGCAATCAATATCAGCACAAAGTCTTCTGCCGCTGTACCTTCGATACCATTATACAAATGTATATGGTACTCCTCTTCTTCGCCGATAGTGGGCATTCTGTCCACCGAACTCGGAGTTCTTCGTGTTAAATATTTCTCTTTGGGTCGAATGTAAAATTAAATACCATTATTCATTATTCCTTTGACTATCGTTAAAGAATATAAATGATAATATATGAAATGATATTCTATCTAAATTAATTTTCTTTTAAAGAAATTTTTTCTGTAAATATATGTGTATAATAAGTATATTTCCAAAACCTATATTCATTCCACATATATTTTTGTCTTTATATTTGATTATTTAAAAGACCCAAAAATAGTAAATAGTTAATTTATTAATTGAATTGATTTGTAAATTACCATTCTATGTACCTATTCTTATTCCTTGCAGTAATGAAAATACAACAATTTTGTATGTTATTTTCATTAGTCTGTTTTTAAGAAATAATAAATATAAAAGTCGTTCCATTGTAGGATTATTTCGTTTTTATCATTTCAATTATCAACGCTTTGAAAATTTGTTAGACGCAAAATTCTTCTTACATTAACGCATCTAAGATTTAAAAATTAGTAAATTTATTTATTTTGTCATGAATAAATGAATTTAAAAAATAAAACTTGTCGAACGTATATATTATCAACAAATAAAGGACGCGAAATACAGCACACTCTTCTCTTAATACTGAACATTTTACTAATGAATTATAAATAGCCTATATGCAAGTATTATTTACATATTTAATTCGCTACAAACTGCATACAATTATATGTAATCACATATAATTATATATAATCACATATAAAATAAATACAATTGTTTGATGAGATAAGCTACAAATTATTATGATACACAATGATATTATGATACAAAACTACTATGATACACTTTATACATTTCTCAAGTATAAATTACCACTACGTTCACGAGTGCTTAGACACAAGCTGAGCGGCTGACAACAAGCGAGCGTGCGAGTAGGTTTACGAGAGGTCTTCAGAGTATAACATATGTGTATAACTGTTGCGCGTTGAATAAAGTGAACTATTTGAATTTCCGAGTCCCTTCTATATCTTTACACTAAGTTATTAAATTCATGGTTTAATAAACAGGATCTATACAAGGCACTTGTTCAGTTCAGCCTCACAATCTTCAATTTTGATGCACAAAGGAAATATTGATTGTTCATAAAGTACGACCTGCACTCTTTCTGGCAAACTATTGCCTATATAAAAATTACATTAAATTTGGAATAATATTGCTTTGCGTAGGTTCTGATAATAAAACAATTGAACTATTTTTAACTGGCATTTGATATATCTATATCAACTGTTTCTTCTTTCAGCAATGCCCGTATGTCTTCTTTACTAGTAGCTTGTCGTTAACACCAACTTTACGTTTACCTCTATTGAGTACACCATTTTCTTCTTCACCCATCATACGCAAAATTTGCGTTTGATCAGAACTTTCTATCGGTGCGATCGAAACATCACGAACAACACTTTCAGCTGACGGTGCTTCTTCTACAGCAGTATAGAGCATTGCCTTCATTTCCTATTAACCCAAAGAGGTCATTTTAATTAATAGTGTTCTGATCTTTCATTGTACAGAGTGTCTCAGAATAAGTAGGAAATATTTTGGGAGTGGCTTCTATATACCTAAACCATAAAAAGTTCATATGAGGATATGTCCTATTTGACTTTCTTTTCAAATTATAACGGTTTTTCTTTTGCAATTCATATTTCTTTCCGTAGACAAGTATTGTGTTTCTCAAGTTTCCAGAAAATATAGACTACATCTGGATATTTAAACATAGTAGGACAGTCATTGGTAAGATATCTGCAAGCTTGCATTGGAATATAAAAATACCATCTCAAATACCTTTTATGAAAAGTAGTATATAATGTAGTATACAAAATAAAAGAATAAAAATTAAATCCACTATAACTCGAAAACAAACTCAAGTAAGATATATTTATATAAAGTCTTTCTATTGTTTATATATGCAGAAGCTACTCCTAAAATATTTCCTACTTATTCTGAAACACCCTGTATATCTCCATTAGCATAGAAATAAATTTTTAACAAAGACAATTAAAATATAAATATTTTAATTTCCAAGGCTATTTTATTTTACCTCATAGCTTATGTATTGCTTACGCCATTCGGGCGTAATGTGAGCAGACAGATGTTCTGCAAACTTCATCTTGCTTCAATTAATGCAACAATCTGCAATAAACAAATTCGTTTAAATTATTGCTAAAGCGATATAAATATATAATATTAAAAATTGCCATAAAATAATTATGTATATAATAAAGCATACATAAAAGAATGAGATATATAAGTGAAGTACAAAGTGAGAAAATCATATATTATAATTGAAGAAACTTTTTTATTTCTATAGTCTATATATCTTCATAAACAACATTTACTCGATGTATTAATTTATTATTACGAACAGCGTATACCAAAAAAATAACAATATAATAAAATGAGCAAAGTGAAATATTATGATAATATAATTGCAAAGTAGAAAATGAAAAGATGAACAATTTAATCAAATGTTTCGTTTCACGCTCGTCTTTAAGGAATTAAACCACGAAAGAGATCACATACACATATAATGCACTTAAAACCTTTGTCGGCAGTACTAAATCAATATTTTCTGAATTCGTTTACTTCATGATAAATTATTATTACTTACATATTGTAAAGATATAGGAGGGATTCGGAAATTCAAATAATTCACTTTATTTCACACACAACAGTTATACACATGTATTATACTCCGAAGACCTCGTAAATCCACTCGCACGCACGCTTCTTGTCAACCGACTCTTCCAGATGCTTCTAAACGACTGCCAATCGTCCTTTGCCTCAACTCAGGCCTGGACACGCCCTGACGCTTGAACACACACATTCGCATGTACAGTGTGACTGTATCATCTTCCTATATATATGGATGTCTTTATTCTTACCTCTTATGTTTAACTGTCAAGCTTTACACGACACATAGCACCATTGTTTCTTCATACGTACAGGCGATATTCATTAGACGGCTACAAGTCTTTTTATTACTTAATTTAGAACGTTCTTCGCAAATATAGATAGCTTCTAGTGTCCATCTGTATAGTAAGGATTGACGAGAATTTTCCGATTAAATACCTTTGATAATGTCATCGCTCGAAGATTTATTTCAGTTAGATAAAATGCTTATATGTGATATGTATATAATCTATAATAGTTATATGCAGTTTATAATGTTAAGCATTCATATTTCGATTCTTACTTTACAAAAAAAGATTTTGTTTATATGCTTACGTACATATGTATACATGCATATTGAATGTAAAAAATATATCCTCATACATACATATATATGTATATTGTTTTTGTACAAACGTTTTATTTTTATTTTTTTTAACCGAACTATATCCATCAAATAGTTGATTATATATAAGAAAGTAGAACTATAGCACACAAATAATTACGAACATTTTTATTTGAAGTTGGCTATGTGGATTTTTGTATTTTTTATCAGATATTGAGACAATCTTTTATTATATTATTACCCTCAGAATATTCTCTCAATTAACATTTACTTTGAATTTAATTTTTAATATAAATAAAACATTTTTTCGATTTTGTCAAGCATTTTTAAATGTTGTAACAATAATAAAATTTTATTAAATATATATGTGAATTCAATCTTCTACTTTGTAAAAGATTGCAACATGCACAATTTATTTGTTGATAATATATACGTTCGACAAGTTTTATTTTTTAAATTCATTTATTCATGACATTACACATATACATTAGAGACGTTATAGACATTATTACACATATATGTTATAGACGTCACGTTAACGACTATACAATAGAATGGCGGCATTAAATTGGCATCACGTGTAACTTCATAAAAGATATAAATTAGAAAAAACGAAGCTGGCACCCCGCTGGGGGTAGCCTCTCACATGCCATATTTATTTTTATTTTATTTTATTTTATTTTCTTTTCTTTCTTTTTTTTTTTTTTTTCTCACCAATAAGATATAACACTTTACCAAATGTCCTTCAGGACAAATTGTAAAAATACCAAAATAAAAAGAAAAAGAGAAAAAATATATATATATATATATATATCTACGTATATTTTTTTAGTTTTTTAGTTCTTTTATTAGTTTAGTTTACTACATGCAAAGCACATCCCAAAGATTGATTTCGTCTATTATTGTATAATCATTATTTTAAATTAAACATAATAAAACATGTTTTACAAGGTAAACGCAATATCTGTACAGCTTGCTACAGTTTTATAATTTCCTTAAGTTAACTTATGCTGTTTATGATATTGCAAAGAAATAAATCATAATATATTCATTAATTAAACAAAGAAATGCTATTACTTGTAAGAACCTATAGTGACTGGCGAGAAATATCACAATTATAGTTTATATTTGGAATTTATTTCACAACAAATACACAGAGCTACATGATAAACAACAGAAAAAATATATAAATTTACTAACTTTTAAATCTTACTTATTAAATATAATCATATCTATACATCGAGTAACACGACATGTATCTATATATCTATTCTACGTATCTATGTGTAACAACAACAATTGTCTAACAAATTTTCAAAACGTTGATAATTGAAATGATAAAAACTTTCTACTTTTAATACTAGATCAACCAAATTTAGATACGTTAATGAAAGAAGAATTTTGAAAATCAATTAAGGGATATGATACATAACAATAGATACAATAGAGAACAATTGCAACACGATAGAAATTGACACAGTGTTTAATAGTGTTTTAAATACATTTCATTATTCATTATTGGACATTAGTTGTCCCACTGTCGGCCGGGTGCAATCAATATCAGCACAAAGTCTTCTGCCGCTGTACCTTCGATACCATTATACAAATGTATATGGTACTCCTCTTCTTCGCCGATAGTGGGCATTCTGTCCACCGAACTCGGAGTTCTTCGTGTTAAATATTTCTCTTTGGGTCGAATGTAAAATTAAATACCATTATTCATTATTCCTTTGACTATCGTTAAAGAATATAAATGATAATATATGAAATGATATTCTATCTAAATTAATTTTCTTTTAAAGAAATTTTTTCTGTAAATATATGTGTATAATAAGTATATTTCCAAAACCTATATTCATTCCACATATATTTTTGTCTTTATATTTGATTATTTAAAAGACCCAAAAATAGTAAATAGTTAATTTATTAATTGAATTGATTTGTAAATTACCATTCTATGTACCTATTCTTATTCCTTGCAGTAATGAAAATACAACAATTTTGTATGTTATTTTCATTAGTCTGTTTTTAAGAAATAATAAATATAAAAGTCGTTCCATTGTAGGATTATTTCGTTTTTATCATTTCAATTATCAACGCTTTGAAAATTTGTTAGACGCAAAATTCTTCTTACATTAACGCATCTAAGATTTAAAAATTAGTAAATTTATTTATTTTGTCATGAATAAATGAATTTAAAAAATAAAACTTGTCGAACGTATATATTATCAACAAATAAAGGACGCGAAATACAGCACACTCTTCTCTTAATACTGAACATTTTACTAATGAATTATAAATAGCCTATATGCAAGTATTATTTACATATTTAATTCGCTACAAACTGCATACAATTATATGTAATCACATATAATTATATATAATCACATATAAAATAAATACAATTGTTTGATGAGATAAGCTACAAATTATTATGATACACAATGATATTATGATACAAAACTACTATGATACACTTTATACATTTCTCAAGTATAAATTACCACTACGTTCACGAGTGCTTAGACACAAGCTGAGCGGCTGACAACAAGCGAGCGTGCGAGTAGGTTTACGAGAGGTCTTCAGAGTATAACATATGTGTATAACTGTTGCGCGTTGAATAAAGTGAACTATTTGAATTTCCGAGTCCCTTCTATATCTTTACACTAAGTTATTAAATTCATGGTTTAATAAACAGGATCTATACAAGGCACTTGTTCAGTTCAGCCTCACAATCTTCAATTTTGATGCACAAAGGAAATATTGATTGTTCATAAAGTACGACCTGCACTCTTTCTGGCAAACTATTGCCTATATAAAAATTACATTAAATTTGGAATAATATTGCTTTGCGTAGGTTCTGATAATAAAACAATTGAACTATTTTTAACTGGCATTTGATATATCTATATCAACTGTTTCTTCTTTCAGCAATGCCCGTATGTCTTCTTTACTAGTAGCTTGTCGTTAACACCAACTTTACGTTTACCTCTATTGAGTACACCATTTTCTTCTTCACCCATCATACGCAAAATTTGCGTTTGATCAGAACTTTCTATCGGTGCGATCGAAACATCACGAACAACACTTTCAGCTGACGGTGCTTCTTCTACAGCAGTATAGAGCATTGCCTTCATTTCCTATTAA
Source organism: Bombus pascuorum (assembly GCF_905332965.1). Lineage (NCBI taxonomy): Eukaryota > Metazoa > Arthropoda > Insecta > Hymenoptera > Apidae > Bombus > Bombus pascuorum. The sequence continues at coordinate 3,173,772 of NC_083497.1, read as the reverse complement.
CCCAAAGAGGTCATTTTAATTAATAGTGTTCTGATCTTTCATTGTACAGAGTGTCTCAGAATAAGTAGGAAATATTTTGGGAGTGGCTTCTATATACCTAAACCATAAAAAGTTCATATGAGGATATGTCCTATTTGACTTTCTTTTCAAATTATAACGGTTTTTCTTTTGCAATTCATATTTCTTTCCGTAGACAAGTATTGTGTTTCTCAAGTTTCCAGAAAATATAGACTACATCTGGATATTTAAACATAGTAGGACAGTCATTGGTAAGATATCTGCAAGCTTGCATTGGAATATAAAAATACCATCTCAAATACCTTTTATGAAAAGTAGTATATAATGTAGTATACAAAATAAAAGAATAAAAATTAAATCCACTATAACTCGAAAACAAACTCAAGTAAGATATATTTATATAAAGTCTTTCTATTGTTTATATATGCAGAAGCTACTCCTAAAATATTTCCTACTTATTCTGAAACACCCTGTATATCTCCATTAGCATAGAAATAAATTTTTAACAAAGACAATTAAAATATAAATATTTTAATTTCCAAGGCTATTTTATTTTACCTCATAGCTTATGTATTGCTTACGCCATTCGGGCGTAATGTGAGCAGACAGATGTTCTGCAAACTTCATCTTGCTTCAATTAATGCAACAATCTGCAATAAACAAATTCGTTTAAATTATTGCTAAAGCGATATAAATATATAATATTAAAAATTGCCATAAAATAATTATGTATATAATAAAGCATACATAAAAGAATGAGATATATAAGTGAAGTACAAAGTGAGAAAATCATATATTATAATTGAAGAAACTTTTTTATTTCTATAGTCTATATATCTTCATAAACAACATTTACTCGATGTATTAATTTATTATTACGAACAGCGTATACCAAAAAAATAACAATATAATAAAATGAGCAAAGTGAAATATTATGATAATATAATTGCAAAGTAGAAAATGAAAAGATGAACAATTTAATCAAATGTTTCGTTTCACGCTCGTCTTTAAGGAATTAAACCACGAAAGAGATCACATACACATATAATGCACTTAAAACCTTTGTCGGCAGTACTAAATCAATATTTTCTGAATTCGTTTACTTCATGATAAATTATTATTACTTACATATTGTAAAGATATAGGAGGGATTCGGAAATTCAAATAATTCACTTTATTTCACACACAACAGTTATACACATGTATTATACTCCGAAGACCTCGTAAATCCACTCGCACGCACGCTTCTTGTCAACCGACTCTTCCAGATGCTTCTAAACGACTGCCAATCGTCCTTTGCCTCAACTCAGGCCTGGACACGCCCTGACGCTTGAACACACACATTCGCATGTACAGTGTGACTGTATCATCTTCCTGACGCATATATATGGATGTCTTTATTCTTACCTCTTATGTTTAACTGTCAAGCTTTACACGACACATAGCACCATTGTTTCTTCATACGTACAGGCGATATTCATTAGACGGCTACAAGTCTTTTTATTACTTAATTTAGAACGTTCTTCGCAAATATAGATAGCTTCTAGTGTCCATCTGTATAGTAAGGATTGACGAGAATTTTCCGATTAAATACCTTTGATAATGTCATCGCTCGAAGATTTATTTCAGTTAGATAAAATGCTTATATGTGATATGTATATAATCTATAATAATTATATGCAGTTTATAATGTTAAGCATTCATATTTCGATTCTTACTTTACAAAAAAAGATTTTGTTTATATGCTTACGTACATATGTATACATGCATATTGAATGTAAAAAATATATCCTCATACATACATATATATGTATATTGTTTTTGTACAAACGTTTTATTTTTATTTTTTTTAACCGAACTATATCCATCAAATAGTTGATTATATATAAGAAAGTAGAACTATAGCACACAAATAATTACGAACATTTTTATTTGAAGTTGGCTATGTGGATTTTTGTATTTTTTATCAGATATTGAGACAATCTTTTATTATATTATTACCCTCAGAATATTCTCTCAATTAACATTTACTTTGAATTTAATTTTTAATATAAATAAAACATTTTTTCGATTTTGTCAAGCATTTTTAAATGTTGTAACAATAATAAAATTTTATTAAATATATATGTGAATTCAATCTTCTACTTTGTAAAAGATTGCAACATGCACAATTTATTTGTTGATAATATATACGTTCGACAAGTTTTATTTTTTAAATTCATTTATTCATGACATTACACATATACATTAGAGACGTTATAGACATTATTACACATATATGTTATAGACGTCACGTTAACGACTATACAATAGAATGGCGGCATTAAATTGGCATCACGTGTAACTTCATAAAAGATATAAATTAGAAAAAACGAAGCTGGCACCCCGCTGGGGGTAGCCTCTCACATGCCATATTTATTTTTATTTTATTTTATTTTATTTTCTTTTCTTTCTTTTTTTTTTTTTTTTCTCACCAATAAGATATAACACTTTACCAAATGTCCTTCAGGACAAATTGTAAAAATACCAAAATAAAAAGAAAAAGAGAAAAAATATATATATATATATATATATATCTACGTATATTTTTTTAGTTTTTTAGTTCTTTTATTAGTTTAGTTTACTACATGCAAAGCACATCCCAAAGATTGATTTCGTCTATTATTGTATAATCATTATTTTAAATTAAACATAATAAAACATGTTTTACAAGGTAAACGCAATATCTGTACAGCTTGCTACAGTTTTATAATTTCCTTAAGTTAACTTATGCTGTTTATGATATTGCAAAGAAATAAATCATAATATATTCATTAATTAAACAAAGAAATGCTATTACTTGTAAGAACCTATAGTGACTGGCGAGAAATATCACAATTATAGTTTATATTTGGAATTTATTTCACAACAAATACACAGAGCTACATGATAAACAACAGAAAAAATATATAAATTTACTAACTTTTAAATCTTACTTATTAAATATAATCATATCTATACATCGAGTAACACGACATGTATCTATATATCTATTCTACGTATCTATGTGTAACAACAACAATTGTCTAACAAATTTTCAAAACGTTGATAATTGAAATGATAAAAACTTTCTACTTTTAATACTAGATCAACCAAATTTAGATACGTTAATGAAAGAAGAATTTTGAAAATCAATTAAGGGATATGATACATAACAATAGATACAATAGAGAACAATTGCAACACGATAGAAATTGACACAGTGTTTAATAGTGTTTTAAATACATTTCATTATTCATTATTGGACATTAGTTGTCCCACTGTCGGCCGGGTGCAATCAATATCAGCACAAAGTCTTCTGCCGCTGTACCTTCGATACCATTATACAAATGTATATGGTACTCCTCTTCTTCGCCGATAGTGGGCATTCTGTCCACCGAACTCGGAGTTCTTCGTGTTAAATATTTCTCTTTGGGTCGAATGTAAAATTAAATACCATTATTCATTATTCCTTTGACTATCGTTAAAGAATATAAATGATAATATATGAAATGATATTCTATCTAAATTAATTTTCTTTTAAAGAAATTTTTTCTGTAAATATATGTGTATAATAAGTATATTTCCAAAACCTATATTCATTCCACATATATTTTTGTCTTTATATTTGATTATTTAAAAGACCCAAAAATAGTAAATAGTTAATTTATTAATTGAATTGATTTGTAAATTACCATTCTATGTACCTATTCTTATTCCTTGCAGTAATGAAAATACAACAATTTTGTATGTTATTTTCATTAGTCTGTTTTTAAGAAATAATAAATATAAAAGTCGTTCCATTGTAGGATTATTTCGTTTTTATCATTTCAATTATCAACGCTTTGAAAATTTGTTAGACGCAAAATTCTTCTTACATTAACGCATCTAAGATTTAAAAATTAGTAAATTTATTTATTTTGTCATGAATAAATGAATTTAAAAAATAAAACTTGTCGAACGTATATATTATCAACAAATAAAGGACGCGAAATACAGCACACTCTTCTCTTAATACTGAACATTTTACTAATGAATTATAAATAGCCTATATGCAAGTATTATTTACATATTTAATTCGCTACAAACTGCATACAATTATATGTAATCACATATAATTATATATAATCACATATAAAATAAATACAATTGTTTGATGAGATAAGCTACAAATTATTATGATACACAATGATATTATGATACAAAACTACTATGATACACTTTATACATTTCTCAAGTATAAATTACCACTACGTTCACGAGTGCTTAGACACAAGCTGAGCGGCTGACAACAAGCGAGCGTGCGAGTAGGTTTACGAGAGGTCTTCAGAGTATAACATATGTGTATAACTGTTGCGCGTTGAATAAAGTGAACTATTTGAATTTCCGAGTCCCTTCTATATCTTTACACTAAGTTATTAAATTCATGGTTTAATAAACAGGATCTATACAAGGCACTTGTTCAGTTCAGCCTCACAATCTTCAATTTTGATGCACAAAGGAAATATTGATTGTTCATAAAGTACGACCTGCACTCTTTCTGGCAAACTATTGCCTATATAAAAATTACATTAAATTTGGAATAATATTGCTTTGCGTAGGTTCTGATAATAAAACAATTGAACTATTTTTAACTGGCATTTGATATATCTATATCAACTGTTTCTTCTTTCAGCAATGCCCGTATGTCTTCTTTACTAGTAGCTTGTCGTTTACCACCAACTTTACGTTTACCTCTATTGAGTACACCATTTTCTTCTTCACCCATCATACGCAAAATTTGCGTTTGATCAGAACTTTCTATCGGTGCGATCGAAACATCACGAACAACACTTTCAGCTGACGGTGCTTCTTCTACAGCAGTATAGAGCATTGCCTTCATTTCCTATTAACCCAAAGAGGTCATTTTAATTAATAGTGTTCTGATCTTTCATTGTACAGAGTGTCTCAGAATAAGTAGGAAATATTTTGGGAGTGGCTTCTATATACCTAAACCATAAAAAGTTCATATGAGGATATGTCCTATTTGACTTTCTTTTCAAATTATAACGGTTTTTCTTTTGCAATTCATATTTCTTTCCGTAGACAAGTATTGTGTTTCTCAAGTTTCCAGAAAATATAGACTACATCTGGATATTTAAACATAGTAGGACAGTCATTGGTAAGATATCTGCAAGCTTGCATTGGAATATAAAAATACCATCTCAAATACCTTTTATGAAAAGTAGTATATAATGTAGTATACAAAATAAAAGAATAAAAATTAAATCCACTATAACTCGAAAACAAACTCAAGTAAGATATATTTATATAAAGTCTTTCTATTGTTTATATATGCAGAAGCTACTCCTAAAATATTTCCTACTTATTCTGAAACACCCTGTATATCTCCATTAGCATAGAAATAAATTTTTAACAAAGACAATTAAAATATAAATATTTTAATTTCCAAGGCTATTTTATTTTACCTCATAGCTTATGTATTGCTTACGCCATTCGGGCGTAATGTGAGCAGACAGATGTTCTGCAAACTTCATCTTGCTTCAATTAATGCAACAATCTGCAATAAACAAATTCGTTTAAATTATTGCTAAAGCGATATAAATATATAATATTAAAAATTGCCATAAAATAATTATGTATATAATAAAGCATACATAAAAGAATGAGATATATAAGTGAAGTACAAAGTGAGAAAATCATATATTATAATTGAAGAAACTTTTTTATTTCTATAGTCTATATATCTTCATAAACAACATTTACTCGATGTATTAATTTATTATTACGAACAGCGTATACCAAAAAAATAACAATATAATAAAATGAGCAAAGTGAAATATTATGATAATATAATTGCAAAGTAGAAAATGAAAAGATGAACAATTTAATCAAATGTTTCGTTTCACGCTCGTCTTTAAGGAATTAAACCACGAAAGAGATCACATACACATATAATGCACTTAAAACCTTTGTCGGCAGTACTAAATCAATATTTTCTGAATTCGTTTACTTCATGATAAATTATTATTACTTACATATTGTAAAGATATAGGAGGGATTCGGAAATTCAAATAATTCACTTTATTTCACACACAACAGTTATACACATGTATTATACTCCGAAGACCTCGTAAATCCACTCGCACGCACGCTTCTTGTCAACCGACTCTTCCAGATGCTTCTAAACGACTGCCAATCGTCCTTTGCCTCAACTCAGGCCTGGACACGCCCTGACGCTTGAACACACACATTCGCATGTACAGTGTGACTGTATCATCTTCCTATATATATGGATGTCTTTATTCTTACCTCTTATGTTTAACTGTCAAGCTTTACACGACACATAGCACCATTGTTTCTTCATACGTACAGGCGATATTCATTAGACGGCTACAAGTCTTTTTATTACTTAATTTAGAACGTTCTTCGCAAATATAGATAGCTTCTAGTGTCCATCTGTATAGTAAGGATTGACGAGAATTTTCCGATTAAATACCTTTGATAATGTCATCGCTCGAAGATTTATTTCAGTTAGATAAAATGCTTATATGTGATATGTATATAATCTATAATAGTTATATGCAGTTTATAATGTTAAGCATTCATATTTCGATTCTTACTTTACAAAAAAAGATTTTGTTTATATGCTTACGTACATATGTATACATGCATATTGAATGTAAAAAATATATCCTCATACATACATATATATGTATATTGTTTTTGTACAAACGTTTTATTTTTATTTTTTTTAACCGAACTATATCCATCAAATAGTTGATTATATATAAGAAAGTAGAACTATAGCACACAAATAATTACGAACATTTTTATTTGAAGTTGGCTATGTGGATTTTTGTATTTTTTATCAGATATTGAGACAATCTTTTATTATATTATTACCCTCAGAATATTCTCTCAATTAACATTTACTTTGAATTTAATTTTTAATATAAATAAAACATTTTTTCGATTTTGTCAAGCATTTTTAAATGTTGTAACAATAATAAAATTTTATTAAATATATATGTGAATTCAATCTTCTACTTTGTAAAAGATTGCAACATGCACAATTTATTTGTTGATAATATATACGTTCGACAAGTTTTATTTTTTAAATTCATTTATTCATGACATTACACATATACATTAGAGACGTTATAGACATTATTACACATATATGTTATAGACGTCACGTTAACGACTATACAATAGAATGGCGGCATTAAATTGGCATCACGTGTAACTTCATAAAAGATATAAATTAGAAAAAACGAAGCTGGCACCCCGCTGGGGGTAGCCTCTCACATGCCATATTTATTTTTATTTTATTTTATTTTATTTTCTTTTCTTTCTTTTTTTTTTTTTTTTCTCACCAATAAGATATAACACTTTACCAAATGTCCTTCAGGACAAATTGTAAAAATACCAAAATAAAAAGAAAAAGAGAAAAAATATATATATATATATATATATCTACGTATATTTTTTTAGTTTTTTAGTTCTTTTATTAGTTTAGTTTACTACATGCAAAGCACATCCCAAAGATTGATTTCGTCTATTATTGTATAATCATTATTTTAAATTAAACATAATAAAACATGTTTTACAAGGTAAACGCAATATCTGTACAGCTTGCTACAGTTTTATAATTTCCTTAAGTTAACTTATGCTGTTTATGATATTGCAAAGAAATAAATCATAATATATTCATTAATTAAACAAAGAAATGCTATTACTTGTAAGAACCTATAGTGACTGGCGAGAAATATCACAATTATAGTTTATATTTGGAATTTATTTCACAACAAATACACAGAGCTACATGATAAACAACAGAAAAAATATATAAATTTACTAACTTTTAAATCTTACTTATTAAATATAATCATATCTATACATCGAGTAACACGACATGTATCTATATATCTATTCTACGTATCTATGTGTAACAACAACAATTGTCTAACAAATTTTCAAAACGTTGATAATTGAAATGATAAAAACTTTCTACTTTTAATACTAGATCAACCAAATTTAGATACGTTAATGAAAGAAGAATTTTGAAAATCAATTAAGGGATATGATACATAACAATAGATACAATAGAGAACAATTGCAACACGATAGAAATTGACACAGTGTTTAATAGTGTTTTAAATACATTTCATTATTCATTATTGGACATTAGTTGTCCCACTGTCGGCCGGGTGCAATCAATATCAGCACAAAGTCTTCTGCCGCTGTACCTTCGATACCATTATACAAATGTATATGGTACTCCTCTTCTTCGCCGATAGTGGGCATTCTGTCCACCGAACTCGGAGTTCTTCGTGTTAAATATTTCTCTTTGGGTCGAATGTAAAATTAAATACCATTATTCATTATTCCTTTGACTATCGTTAAAGAATATAAATGATAATATATGAAATGATATTCTATCTAAATTAATTTTCTTTTAAAGAAATTTTTTCTGTAAATATATGTGTATAATAAGTATATTTCCAAAACCTATATTCATTCCACATATATTTTTGTCTTTATATTTGATTATTTAAAAGACCCAAAAATAGTAAATAGTTAATTTATTAATTGAATTGATTTGTAAATTACCATTCTATGTACCTATTCTTATTCCTTGCAGTAATGAAAATACAACAATTTTGTATGTTATTTTCATTAGTCTGTTTTTAAGAAATAATAAATATAAAAGTCGTTCCATTGTAGGATTATTTCGTTTTTATCATTTCAATTATCAACGCTTTGAAAATTTGTTAGACGCAAAATTCTTCTTACATTAACGCATCTAAGATTTAAAAATTAGTAAATTTATTTATTTTGTCATGAATAAATGAATTTAAAAAATAAAACTTGTCGAACGTATATATTATCAACAAATAAAGGACGCGAAATACAGCACACTCTTCTCTTAATACTGAACATTTTACTAATGAATTATAAATAGCCTATATGCAAGTATTATTTACATATTTAATTCACTACAAACTGCATACAATTATATGTAATCACATATAATTATATATAATCACATATAAAATAAATACAATTGTTTGATGAGATAAGCTACAAATTATTATGATACACAATGATATTATGATACAAAACTACTATGATACACTTTATACATTTCTCAAGTATAAATTACCACTACGTTCACGAGTGCTTAGACACAAGCTGAGCGGCTGACAACAAGCGAGCGTGCGAGTAGGTTTACGAGAGGTCTTCAGAGTATAACATATGTGTATAACTGTTGCGCGTTGAATAAAGTGAACTATTTGAATTTCCGAGTCCCTTCTATATCTTTACACTAAGTTATTAAATTCATGGTTTAATAAACAGGATCTATACAAGGCACTTGTTCAGTTCAGCCTCACAATCTTCAATTTTGATGCACAAAGGAAATATTGATTGTTCATAAAGTACGACCTGCACTCTTTCTGGCAAACTATTGCCTATATAAAAATTACATTAAATTTGGAATAATATTGCTTTGCGTAGGTTCTGATAATAAAACAATTGAACTATTTTTAACTGGCATTTGATATATCTATATCAACTGTTTCTTCTTTCAGCAATGCCCGTATGTCTTCTTTACTAGTAGCTTGTCGTTAACACCAACTTTACGTTTACCTCTATTGAGTACACCATTTTCTTCTTCACCCATCATACGCAAAATTTGCGTTTGATCAGAACTTTCTATCGGTGCGATCGAAACATCACGAACAACACTTTCAGCTGACGGTGCTTCTTCTACAGCAGTATAGAGCATTGCCTTCATTTCCTATTAACCCAAAGAGGTCATTTTAATTAATAGTGTTCTGATCTTTCATTGTACAGAGTGTCTCAGAATAAGTAGGAAATATTTTGGGAGTGGCTTCTATATACCTAAACCATAAAAAGTTCATATGAGGATATGTCCTATTTGACTTTCTTTTCAAATTATAACGGTTTTTCTTTTGCAATTCATATTTCTTTCCGTAGACAAGTATTGTGTTTCTCAAGTTTCCAGAAAATATAGACTACATCTGGATATTTAAACATAGTAGGACAGTCATTGGTAAGATATCTGCAAGCTTGCATTGGAATATAAAAATACCATCTCAAATACCTTTTATGAAAAGTAGTATATAATGTAGTATACAAAATAAAAGAATAAAAATTAAATCCACTATAACTCGAAAACAAACTCAAGTAAGATATATTTATATAAAGTCTTTCTATTGTTTATATATGCAGAAGCTACTCCTAAAATATTTCCTACTTATTCTGAAACACCCTGTATATCTCCATTAGCATAGAAATAAATTTTTAACAAAGACAATTAAAATATAAATATTTTAATTTCCAAGGCTATTTTATTTTACCTCATAGCTTATGTATTGCTTACGCCATTCGGGCGTAATGTGAGCAGACAGATGTTCTGCAAACTTCATCTTGCTTCAATTAATGCAACAATCTGCAATAAACAAATTCGTTTAAATTATTGCTAAAGCGATATAAATATATAATATTAAAAATTGCCATAAAATAATTATGTATATAATAAAGCATACATAAAAGAATGAGATATATAAGTGAAGTACAAAGTGAGAAAATCATATATTATAATTGAAGAAACTTTTTTATTTCTATAGTCTATATATCTTCATAAACAACATTTACTCGATGTATTAATTTATTATTACGAACAGCGTATACCAAAAAAATAACAATATAATAAAATGAGCAAAGTGAAATATTATGATAATATAATTGCAAAGTAGAAAATGAAAAGATGAACAATTTAATCAAATGTTTCGTTTCACGCTCGTCTTTAAGGAATTAAACCACGAAAGAGATCACATACACATATAATGCACTTAAAACCTTTGTCGGCAGTACTAAATCAATATTTTCTGAATTCGTTTACTTCATGATAAATTATTATTACTTACATATTGTAAAGATATAGGAGGGATTCGGAAATTCAAATAATTCACTTTATTTCACACACAACAGTTATACACATGTATTATACTCCGAAGACCTCGTAAATCCACTCGCACGCACGCTTCTTGTCAACCGACTCTTCCAGATGCTTCTAAACGACTGCCAATCGTCCTTTGCCTCAACTCAGGCCTGGACACGCCCTGACGCTTGAACACACACATTCGCATGTACAGTGTGACTGTATCATCTTCCTGACGCATATATATGGATGTCTTTATTCTTACCTCTTATGTTTAACTGTCAAGCTTTACACGACACATAGCACCATTGTTTCTTCATACGTACAGGCGATATTCATTAGACGGCTACAAGTCTTTTTATTACTTAATTTAGAACGTTCTTCGCAAATATAGATAGCTTCTAGTGTCCATCTGTATAGTAAGGATTGACGAGAATTTTCCGATTAAATACCTTTGATAATGTCATCGCTCGAAGATTTATTTCAGTTAGATAAAATGCTTATATGTGATATGTATATAATCTATAATAGTTATATGCAGTTTATAATGTTAAGCATTCATATTTCGATTCTTACTTTACAAAAAAAGATTTTGTTTATATGCTTACGTACATATGTATACATGCATATTGAATGTAAAAAATATATCCTCATACATACATATATATGTATATTGTTTTTGTACAAACGTTTTATTTTTATTTTTTTTAACCGAACTATATCCATCAAATAGTTGATTATATATAAGAAAGTAGAACTATAGCACACAAATAATTACGAACATTTTTATTTGAAGTTGGCTATGTGGATTTTTGTATTTTTTATCAGATATTGAGACAATCTTTTATTATATTATTACCCTCAGAATATTCTCTCAATTAACATTTACTTTGAATTTAATTTTTAATATAAATAAAACATTTTTTCGATTTTGTCAAGCATTTTTAAATGTTGTAACAATAATAAAATTTTATTAAATATATATGTGAATTCAATCTTCTACTTTGTAAAAGATTGCAACATGCACAATTTATTTGTTGATAATATATACGTTCGACAAGTTTTATTTTTTAAATTCATTTATTCATGACATTACACATATACATTAGAGACGTTATAGACATTATTACACATATATGTTATAGACGTCACGTTAACGACTATACAATAGAATGGCGGCATTAAATTGGCATCACGTGTAACTTCATAAAAGATATAAATTAGAAAAAACGAAGCTGGCACCCCGCTGGGGGTAGCCTCTCACATGCCATATTTATTTTTATTTTATTTTATTTTATTTTCTTTTCTTTCTTTTTTTTTTTTTTTCTCACCAATAAGATATAACACTTTACCAAATGTCCTTCAGGACAAATTGTAAAAATACCAAAATAAAAAGAAAAAGAGAAAAAATATATATATATATATATATATCTACGTATATTTTTTTAGTTTTTTAGTTCTTTTATTAGTTTAGTTTACTACATGCAAAGCACATCCCAAAGATTGATTTCGTCTATTATTGTATAATCATTATTTTAAATTAAACATAATAAAACATGTTTTACAAGGTAAACGCAATATCTGTACAGCTTGCTACAGTTTTATAATTTCCTTAAGTTAACTTATGCTGTTTATGATATTGCAAAGAAATAAATCATAATATATTCATTAATTAAACAAAGAAATGCTATTACTTGTAAGAACCTATAGTGACTGGCGAGAAATATCACAATTATAGTTTATATTTGGAATTTATTTCACAACAAATACACAGAGCTACATGATAAACAACAGAAAAAATATATAAATTTACTAACTTTTAAATCTTACTTATTAAATATAATCATATCTATACATCGAGTAACACGACATGTATCTATATATCTATTCTACGTATCTATGTGTAACAACAACAATTGTCTAACAAATTTTCAAAACGTTGATAATTGAAATGATAAAAACTTTCTACTTTTAATACTAGATCAACCAAATTTAGATACGTTAATGAAAGAAGAATTTTGAAAATCAATTAAGGGATATGATACATAACAATAGATACAATAGAGAACAATTGCAACACGATAGAAATTGACACAGTGTTTAATAGTGTTTTAAATACATTTCATTATTCATTATTGGACATTAGTTGTCCCACTGTCGGCCGGGTGCAATCAATATCAGCACAAAGTCTTCTGCCGCTGTACCTTCGATACCATTATACAAATGTATATGGTACTCCTCTTCTTCGCCGATAGTGGGCATTCTGTCCACCGAACTCGGAGTTCTTCGTGTTAAATATTTCTCTTTGGGTCGAATGTAAAATTAAATACCATTATTCATTATTCCTTTGACTATCGTTAAAGAATATAAATGATAATATATGAAATGATATTCTATCTAAATTAATTTTCTTTTAAAGAAATTTTTTCTGTAAATATATGTGTATAATAAGTATATTTCCAAAACCTATATTCATTCCACATATATTTTTGTCTTTATATTTGATTATTTAAAAGACCCAAAAATAGTAAATAGTTAATTTATTAATTGAATTGATTTGTAAATTACCATTCTATGTACCTATTCTTATTCCTTGCAGTAATGAAAATACAACAATTTTGTATGTTATTTTCATTAGTCTGTTTTTAAGAAATAATAAATATAAAAGTCGTTCCATTGTAGGATTATTTCGTTTTTATCATTTCAATTATCAACGCTTTGAAAATTTGTTAGACGCAAAATTCTTCTTACATTAACGCATCTAAGATTTAAAAATTAGTAAATTTATTTATTTTGTCATGAATAAATGAATTTAAAAAATAAAACTTGTCGAACGTATATATTATCAACAAATAAAGGACGCGAAATACAGCACACTCTTCTCTTAATACTGAACATTTTACTAATGAATTATAAATAGCCTATATGCAAGTATTATTTACATACTTAATTCGCTACAAACTGCATACAATTATATGTAATCACATATAATTATATATAATCACATATAAAATAAATACAATTGTTTGATGAGATAAGCTACAAATTATTATGATACACAATGATATTATGATACAAAACTACTATGATACACTTTATACATTTCTCAAGTATAAATTACCACTACGTTCACGAGTGCTTAGACACAAGCTGAGCGGCTGACAACAAGCGAGCGTGCGAGTAGGTTTACGAGAGGTCTTCAGAGTATAACATATGTGTATAACTGTTGCGCGTTGAATAAAGTGAACTATTTGAATTTCCGAGTCCCTTCTATATCTTTACACTAAGTTATTAAATTCATGGTTTAATAAACAGGATCTATACAAGGCACTTGTTCAGTTCAGCCTCACAATCTTCAATTTTGATGCACAAAGGAAATATTGATTGTTCATAAAGTACGACCTGCACTCTTTCTGGCAAACTATTGCCTATATAAAAATTACATTAAATTTGGAATAATATTGCTTTGCGTAGGTTCTGATAATAAAACAATTGAACTATTTTTAACTGGCATTTGATATATCTATATCAACTGTTTCTTCTTTCAGCAATGCCCGTATGTCTTCTTTACTAGTAGCTTGTCGTTAACACCAACTTTACGTTTACCTCTATTGAGTACACCATTTTCTTCTTCACCCATCATACGCAAAATTTGCGTTTGATCAGAACTTTCTATCGGTGCGATCGAAACATCACGAACAACACTTTCAGCTGACGGTGCTTCTTCTACAGCAGTATAGAGCATTGCCTTCATTTCCTATTAACCCAAAGAGGTCATTTTAATTAATAGTGTTCTGATCTTTCATTGTACAGAGTGTCTCAGAATAAGTAGGAAATATTTTGGGAGTGGCTTCTATATACCTAAACCATAAAAAGTTCATATGAGGATATGTCCTATTTGACTTTCTTTTCAAATTATAACGGTTTTTCTTTTGCAATTCATATTTCTTTCCGTAGACAAGTATTGTGTTTCTCAAGTTTCCAGAAAATATAGACTACATCTGGATATTTAAACATAGTAGGACAGTCATTGGTAAGATATCTGCAAGCTTGCATTGGAATATAAAAATACCATCTCAAATACCTTTTATGAAAAGTAGTATATAATGTAGTATACAAAATAAAAGAATAAAAATTAAATCCACTATAACTCGAAAACAAACTCAAGTAAGATATATTTATATAAAGTCTTTCTATTGTTTATATATGCAGAAGCTACTCCTAAAATATTTCCTACTTATTCTGAAACACCCTGTATATCTCCATTAGCATAGAAATAAATTTTTAACAAAGACAATTAAAATATAAATATTTTAATTTCCAAGGCTATTTTATTTTACCTCATAGCTTATGTATTGCTTACGCCATTCGGGCGTAATGTGAGCAGACAGATGTTCTGCAAACTTCATCTTGCTTCAATTAATGCAACAATCTGCAATAAACAAATTCGTTTAAATTATTGCTAAAGCGATATAAATATATAATATTAAAAATTGCCATAAAATAATTATGTATATAATAAAGCATACATAAAAGAATGAGATATATAAGTGAAGTACAAAGTGAGAAAATCATATATTATAATTGAAGAAACTTTTTTATTTCTATAGTCTATATATCTTCATAAACAACATTTACTCGATGTATTAATTTATTATTACGAACAGCGTATACCAAAAAAATAACAATATAATAAAATGAGCAAAGTGAAATATTATGATAATATAATTGCAAAGTAGAAAATGAAAAGATGAACAATTTAATCAAATGTTTCGTTTCACGCTCGTCTTTAAGGAATTAAACCACGAAAGAGATCACATACACATATAATGCACTTAAAACCTTTGTCGGCAGTACTAAATCAATATTTTCTGAATTCGTTTACTTCATGATAAATTATTATTACTTACATATTGTAAAGATATAGGAGGGATTCGGAAATTCAAATAATTCACTTTATTTCACACACAACAGTTATACACATGTATTATACTCCGAAGACCTCGTAAATCCACTCGCACGCACGCTTCTTGTCAACCGACTCTTCCAGATGCTTCTAAACGACTGCCAATCGTCCTTTGCCTCAACTCAGGCCTGGACACGCCCTGACGCTTGAACACACACATTCGCATGTACAGTGTGACTGTATCATCTTCCTGACGCATATATATGGATGTCTTTATTCTTACCTCTTATGTTTAACTGTCAAGCTTTACACGACACATAGCACCATTGTTTCTTCATACGTACAGGCGATATTCATTAGACGGCTACAAGTCTTTTTATTACTTAATTTAGAACGTTCTTCGCAAATATAGATAGCTTCTAGTGTCCATCTGTATAGTAAGGATTGACGAGAATTTTCCGATTAAATACCTTTGATAATGTCATCGCTCGAAGATTTATTTCAGTTAGATAAAATGCTTATATGTGATATGTATATAATCTATAATAGTTATATGCAGTTTATAATGTTAAGCATTCATATTTCGATTCTTACTTTACAAAAAAAGATTTTGTTTATATGCTTACGTACATATGTATACATGCATATTGAATGTAAAAAATATATCCTCATACATACATATATATGTATATTGTTTTTGTACAAACGTTTTATTTTTATTTTTTTTAACCGAACTATATCCATCAAATAGTTGATTATATATAAGAAAGTAGAACTATAGCACACAAATAATTACGAACATTTTTATTTGAAGTTGGCTATGTGGATTTTTGTATTTTTTATCAGATATTGAGACAATCTTTTATTATATTATTACCCTCAGAATATTCTCTCAATTAACATTTACTTTGAATTTAATTTTTAATATAAATAAAACATTTTTTCGATTTTGTCAAGCATTTTTAAATGTTGTAACAATAATAAAATTTTATTAAATATATATGTGAATTCAATCTTCTACTTTGTAAAAGATTGCAACATGCACAATTTATTTGTTGATAATATATACGTTCGACAAGTTTTATTTTTTAAATTCATTTATTCATGACATTACACATATACATTAGAGACGTTATAGACATTATTACACATATATGTTATAGACGTCACGTTAACGACTATACAATAGAATGGCGGCATTAAATTGGCATCACGTGTAACTTCATAAAAGATATAAATTAGAAAAAACGAAGCTGGCACCCCGCTGGGGGTAGCCTCTCACATGCCATATTTATTTTTATTTTATTTTATTTTATTTTCTTTTCTTTCTTTTTTTTTTTTTTTCTCACCAATAAGATATAACACTTTACCAAATGTCCTTCAGGACAAATTGTAAAAATACCAAAATAAAAAGAAAAAGAGAAAAAATATATATATATATATATATATATATCTACGTATATTTTTTTAGTTTTTTAGTTCTTTTATTAGTTTAGTTTACTACATGCAAAGCACATCCCAAAGATTGATTTCGTCTATTATTGTATAATCATTATTTTAAATTAAACATAATAAAACATGTTTTACAAGGTAAACGCAATATCTGTACAGCTTGCTACAGTTTTATAATTTCCTTAAGTTAACTTATGCTGTTTATGATATTGCAAAGAAATAAATCATAATATATTCATTAATTAAACAAAGAAATGCTATTACTTGTAAGAACCTATAGTGACTGGCGAGAAATATCACAATTATAGTTTATATTTGGAATTTATTTCACAACAAATACACAGAGCTACATGATAAACAACAGAAAAAATATATAAATTTACTAACTTTTAAATCTTACTTATTAAATATAATCATATCTATACATCGAGTAACACGACATGTATCTATATATCTATTCTACGTATCTATGTGTAACAACAACAATTGTCTAACAAATTTTCAAAACGTTGATAATTGAAATGATAAAAACTTTCTACTTTTAATACTAGATCAACCAAATTTAGATACGTTAATGAAAGAAGAATTTTGAAAATCAATTAAGGGATATGATACATAACAATAGATACAATAGAGAACAATTGCAACACGATAGAAATTGACACAGTGTTTAATAGTGTTTTAAATACATTTCATTATTCATTATTGGACATTAGTTGTCCCACTGTCGGCCGGGTGCAATCAATATCAGCACAAAGTCTTCTGCCGCTGTACCTTCGATACCATTATACAAATGTATATGGTACTCCTCTTCTTCGCCGATAGTGGGCATTCTGTCCACCGAACTCGGAGTTCTTCGTGTTAAATATTTCTCTTTGGGTCGAATGTAAAATTAAATACCATTATTCATTATTCCTTTGACTATCGTTAAAGAATATAAATGATAATATATGAAATGATATTCTATCTAAATTAATTTTCTTTTAAAGAAATTTTTTCTGTAAATATATGTGTATAATAAGTATATTTCCAAAACCTATATTCATTCCACATATATTTTTGTCTTTATATTTGATTATTTAAAAGACCCAAAAATAGTAAATAGTTAATTTATTAATTGAATTGATTTGTAAATTACCATTCTATGTACCTATTCTTATTCCTTGCAGTAATGAAAATACAACAATTTTGTATGTTATTTTCATTAGTCTGTTTTTAAGAAATAATAAATATAAAAGTCGTTCCATTGTAGGATTATTTCGTTTTTATCATTTCAATTATCAACGCTTTGAAAATTTGTTAGACGCAAAATTCTTCTTACATTAACGCATCTAAGATTTAAAAATTAGTAAATTTATTTATTTTGTCATGAATAAATGAATTTAAAAAATAAAACTTGTCGAACGTATATATTATCAACAAATAAAGGACGCGAAATACAGCACACTCTTCTCTTAATACTGAACATTTTACTAATGAATTATAAATAGCCTATATGCAAGTATTATTTACATACTTAATTCGCTACAAACTGCATACAATTATATGTAATCACATATAATTATATATAATCACATATAAAATAAATACAATTGTTTGATGAGATAAGCTACAAATTATTATGATACACAATGATATTATGATACAAAACTATTATGATACACTTTATACATTTCTCAAGTATAAATTACCACTACGTTCACGAGTGCTTAGACACAAGCTGAGCGGCTGACAACAAGCGAGCGTGCGAGTAGGTTTACGAGAGGTCTTCAGAGTATAACATATGTGTATAACTGTTGCGCGTTGAATAAAGTGAACTATTTGAATTTCCGAGTCCCTTCTATATCTTTACACTAAGTTATTAAATTCATGGTTTAATAAACAGGATCTATACAAGGCACTTGTTCAGTTCAGCCTCACAATCTTCAATTTTGATGCACAAAGGAAATATTGATTGTTCATAAAGTACGACCTGCACTCTTTCTGGCAAACTATTGCCTATATAAAAATTACATTAAATTTGGAATAATATTGCTTTGCGTAGGTTCTGATAATAAAACAATTGAACTATTTTTAACTGGCATTTGATATATCTATATCAACTGTTTCTTCTTTCAGCAATGCCCGTATGTCTTCTTTACTAGTAGCTTGTCGTTAACACCAACTTTACGTTTACCTCTATTGAGTACACCATTTTCTTCTTCACCCATCATACGCAAAATTTGCGTTTGATCAGAACTTTCTATCGGTGCGATCGAAACATCACGAACAACACTTTCAGCTGACGGTGCTTCTTCTACAGCAGTATAGAGCATTGCCTTCATTTCCTATTAACCCAAAGAGGTCATTTTAATTAATAGTGTTCTGATCTTTCATTGTACAGAGTGTCTCAGAATAAGTAGGAAATATTTTGGGAGTGGCTTCTATATACCTAAACCATAAAAAGTTCATATGAGGATATGTCCTATTTGACTTTCTTTTCAAATTATAACGGTTTTTCTTTTGCAATTCATATTTCTTTCCGTAGACAAGTATTGTGTTTCTCAAGTTTCCAGAAAATATAGACTACATCTGGATATTTAAACATAGTAGGACAGTCATTGGTAAGATATCTGCAAGCTTGCATTGGAATATAAAAATACCATCTCAAATACCTTTTATGAAAAGTAGTATATAATGTAGTATACAAAATAAAAGAATAAAAATTAAATCCACTATAACTCGAAAACAAACTCAAGTAAGATATATTTATATAAAGTCTTTCTATTGTTTATATATGCAGAAGCTACTCCTAAAATATTTCCTACTTATTCTGAAACACCCTGTATATCTCCATTAGCATAGAAATAAATTTTTAACAAAGACAATTAAAATATAAATATTTTAATTTCCAAGGCTATTTTATTTTACCTCATAGCTTATGTATTGCTTACGCCATTCGGGCGTAATGTGAGCAGACAGATGTTCTGCAAACTTCATCTTGCTTCAATTAATGCAACAATCTGCAATAAACAAATTCGTTTAAATTATTGCTAAAGCGATATAAATATATAATATTAAAAATTGCCATAAAATAATTATGTATATAATAAAGCATACATAAAAGAATGAGATATATAAGTGAAGTACAAAGTGAGAAAATCATATATTATAATTGAAGAAACTTTTTTATTTCTATAGTCTATATATCTTCATAAACAACATTTACTCGATGTATTAATTTATTATTACGAACAGCGTATACCAAAAAAATAACAATATAATAAAATGAGCAAAGTGAAATATTATGATAATATAATTGCAAAGTAGAAAATGAAAAGATGAACAATTTAATCAAATGTTTCGTTTCACGCTCGTCTTTAAGGAATTAAACCACGAAAGAGATCACATACACATATAATGCACTTAAAACCTTTGTCGGCAGTACTAAATCAATATTTTCTGAATTCGTTTACTTCATGATAAATTATTATTACTTACATATTGTAAAGATATAGGAGGGATTCGGAAATTCAAATAATTCACTTTATTTCACACACAACAGTTATACACATGTATTATACTCCGAAGACCTCGTAAATCCACTCGCACGCACGCTTCTTGTCAACCGACTCTTCCAGATGCTTCTAAACGACTGCCAATCGTCCTTTGCCTCAACTCAGGCCTGGACACGCCCTGACGCTTGAACACACACATTCGCATGTACAGTGTAACTGTATCATCTTCCTGACGCATATATATGGATGTCTTTATTCTTACCTCTTATGTTTAACTGTCAAGCTTTACACGACACATAGCACCATTGTTTCTTCATACGTACAGGCGATATTCATTAGACGGCTACAAGTCTTTTTATTACTTAATTTAGAACGTTCTTCGCAAATATAGATAGCTTCTAGTGTCCATCTGTATAGTAAGGATTGACGAGAATTTTCCGATTAAATACCTTTGATAATGTCATCGCTCGAAGATTTATTTCAGTTAGATAAAATGCTTATATGTGATATGTATATAATCTATAATAGTTATATGCAGTTTATAATGTTAAGCATTCATATTTCGATTCTTACTTTACAAAAAAAGATTTTGTTTATATGCTTACGTACATATGTATACATGCATATTGAATGTAAAAAATATATCCTCATACATACATATATATGTATATTGTTTTTGTACAAACGTTTTATTTTTATTTTTTTTAACCGAACTATATCCATCAAATAGTTGATTATATATAAGAAAGTAGAACTATAGCACACAAATAATTACGAACATTTTTATTTGAAGTTGGCTATGTGGATTTTTGTATTTTTTATCAGATATTGAGACAATCTTTTATTATATTATTACCCTCAGAATATTCTCTCAATTAACATTTACTTTGAATTTAATTTTTAATATAAATAAAACATTTTTTCGATTTTGTCAAGCATTTTTAAATGTTGTAACAATAATAAAATTTTATTAAATATATATGTGAATTCAATCTTCTACTTTGTAAAAGATTGCAACATGCACAATTTATTTGTTGATAATATATACGTTCGACAAGTTTTATTTTTTAAATTCATTTATTCATGACATTACACATATACATTAGAGACGTTATAGACATTATTACACATATATGTTATAGACGTCACGTTAACGACTATACAATAGAATGGCGGCATTAAATTGGCATCACGTGTAACTTCATAAAAGATATAAATTAGAAAAAACGAAGCTGGCACCCCGCTGGGGGTAGCCTCTCACATGCCATATTTATTTTTATTTTATTTTATTTTATTTTCTTTTCTTTCTTTTTTTTTTTTTTTCTCACCAATAAGATATAACACTTTACCAAATGTCCTTCAGGACAAATTGTAAAAATACCAAAATAAAAAGAAAAAGAGAAAAAATATATATATATATATATATATATATCTACGTATATTTTTTTAGTTTTTTAGTTCTTTTATTAGTTTAGTTTACTACATGCAAAGCACATCCCAAAGATTGATTTCGTCTATTATTGTATAATCATTATTTTAAATTAAACATAATAAAACATGTTTTACAAGGTAAACGCAATATCTGTACAGCTTGCTACAGTTTTATAATTTCCTTAAGTTAACTTATGCTGTTTATGATATTGCAAAGAAATAAATCATAATATATTCATTAATTAAACAAAGAAATGCTATTACTTGTAAGAACCTATAGTGACTGGCGAGAAATATCACAATTATAGTTTATATTTGGAATTTATTTCACAACAAATACACAGAGCTACATGATAAACAACAGAAAAAATATATAAATTTACTAACTTTTAAATCTTACTTATTAAATATAATCATATCTATACATCGAGTAACACGACATGTATCTATATATCTATTCTACGTATCTATGTGTAACAACAACAATTGTCTAACAAATTTTCAAAACGTTGATAATTGAAATGATAAAAACTTTCTACTTTTAATACTAGATCAACCAAATTTAGATACGTTAATGAAAGAAGAATTTTGAAAATCAATTAAGGGATATGATACATAACAATAGATACAATAGAGAACAATTGCAACACGATAGAAATTGACACAGTGTTTAATAGTGTTTTAAATACATTTCATTATTCATTATTGGACATTAGTTGTCCCACTGTCGGCCGGGTGCAATCAATATCAGCACAAAGTCTTCTGCCGCTGTACCTTCGATACCATTATACAAATGTATATGGTACTCCTCTTCTTCGCCGATAGTGGGCATTCTGTCCACCGAACTCGGAGTTCTTCGTGTTAAATATTTCTCTTTGGGTCGAATGTAAAATTAAATACCATTATTCATTATTCCTTTGACTATCGTTAAAGAATATAAATGATAATATATGAAATGATATTCTATCTAAATTAATTTTCTTTTAAAGAAATTTTTTCTGTAAATATATGTGTATAATAAGTATATTTCCAAAACCTATATTCATTCCACATATATTTTTGTCTTTATATTTGATTATTTAAAAGACCCAAAAATAGTAAATAGTTAATTTATTAATTGAATTGATTTGTAAATTACCATTCTATGTACCTATTCTTATTCCTTGCAGTAATGAAAATACAACAATTTTGTATGTTATTTTCATTAGTCTGTTTTTAAGAAATAATAAATATAAAAGTCGTTCCATTGTAGGATTATTTCGTTTTTATCATTTCAATTATCAACGCTTTGAAAATTTGTTAGACGCAAAATTCTTCTTACATTAACGCATCTAAGATTTAAAAATTAGTAAATTTATTTATTTTGTCATGAATAAATGAATTTAAAAAATAAAACTTGTCGAACGTATATATTATCAACAAATAAAGGACGCGAAATACAGCACACTCTTCTCTTAATACTGAACATTTTACTAATGAATTATAAATAGCCTATATGCAAGTATTATTTACATATTTAATTCGCTACAAACTGCATACAATTATATGTAATCACATATAATTATATATAATCACATATAAAATAAATACAATTGTTTGATGAGATAAGCTACAAATTATTATGATACACAATGATATTATGATACAAAACTACTATGATACACTTTATACATTTCTCAAGTATAAATTACCACTACGTTCACGAGTGCTTAGACACAAGCTGAGCGGCTGACAACAAGCGAGCGTGCGAGTAGGTTTACGAGAGGTCTTCAGAGTATAACATATGTGTATAACTGTTGCGCGTTGAATAAAGTGAACTATTTGAATTTCCGAGTCCCTTCTATATCTTTACACTAAGTTATTAAATTCATGGTTTAATAAACAGGATCTATACAAGGCACTTGTTCAGTTCAGCCTCACAATCTTCAATTTTGATGCACAAAGGAAATATTGATTGTTCATAAAGTACGACCTGCACTCTTTCTGGCAAACTATTGCCTATATAAAAATTACATTAAATTTGGAATAATATTGCTTTGCGTAGGTTCTGATAATAAAACAATTGAACTATTTTTAACTGGCATTTGATATATCTATATCAACTGTTTCTTCTTTCAGCAATGCCCGTATGTCTTCTTTACTAGTAGCTTGTCGTTAACACCAACTTTACGTTTACCTCTATTGAGTACACCATTTTCTTCTTCACCCATCATACGCAAAATTTGCGTTTGATCAGAACTTTCTATCGGTGCGATCGAAACATCACGAACAACACTTTCAGCTGACGGTGCTTCTTCTACAGCAGTATAGAGCATTGCCTTCATTTCCTATTAACCCAAAGAGGTCATTTTAATTAATAGTGTTCTGATCTTTCATTGTACAGAGTGTCTCAGAATAAGTAGGAAATATTTTGGGAGTGGCTTCTATATACCTAAACCATAAAAAGTTCATATGAGGATATGTCCTATTTGACTTTCTTTTCAAATTATAACGGTTTTTCTTTTGCAATTCATATTTCTTTCCGTAGACAAGTATTGTGTTTCTCAAGTTTCCAGAAAATATAGACTACATCTGGATATTTAAACATAGTAGGACAGTCATTGGTAAGATATCTGCAAGCTTGCATTGGAATATAAAAATACCATCTCAAATACCTTTTATGAAAAGTAGTATATAATGTAGTATACAAAATAAAAGAATAAAAATTAAATCCACTATAACTCGAAAACAAACTCAAGTAAGATATATTTATATAAAGTCTTTCTATTGTTTATATATGCAGAAGCTACTCCTAAAATATTTCCTACTTATTCTGAAACACCCTGTATATCTCCATTAGCATAGAAATAAATTTTTAACAAAGACAATTAAAATATAAATATTTTAATTTCCAAGGCTATTTTATTTTACCTCATAGCTTATGTATTGCTTACGCCATTCGGGCGTAATGTGAGCAGACAGATGTTCTGCAAACTTCATCTTGCTTCAATTAATGCAACAATCTGCAATAAACAAATTCGTTTAAATTATTGCTAAAGCGATATAAATATATAATATTAAAAATTGCCATAAAATAATTATGTATATAATAAAGCATACATAAAAGAATGAGATATATAAGTGAAGTACAAAGTGAGAAAATCATATATTATAATTGAAGAAACTTTTTTATTTCTATAGTCTATATATCTTCATAAACAACATTTACTCGATGTATTAATTTATTATTACGAACAGCGTATACCAAAAAAATAACAATATAATAAAATGAGCAAAGTGAAATATTATGATAATATAATTGCAAAGTAGAAAATGAAAAGATGAACAATTTAATCAAATGTTTCGTTTCACGCTCGTCTTTAAGGAATTAAACCACGAAAGAGATCACATACACATATAATGCACTTAAAACCTTTGTCGGCAGTACTAAATCAATATTTTCTGAATTCGTTTACTTCATGATAAATTATTATTACTTACATATTGTAAAGATATAGGAGGGATTCGGAAATTCAAATAATTCACTTTATTTCACACACAACAGTTATACACATGTATTATACTCCGAAGACCTCGTAAATCCACTCGCACGCACGCTTCTTGTCAACCGACTCTTCCAGATGCTTCTAAACGACTGCCAATCGTCCTTTGCCTCAACTCAGGCCTGGACACGCCCTGACGCTTGAACACACACATTCGCATGTACAGTGTGACTGTATCATCTTCCTGACGCATATATATGGATGTCTTTATTCTTACCTCTTATGTTTAACTGTCAAGCTTTACACGACACATAGCACCATTGTTTCTTCATACGTACAGGCGATATTCATTAGACGGCTACAAGTCTTTTTATTACTTAATTTAGAACGTTCTTCGCAAATATAGATAGCTTCTAGTGTCCATCTGTATAGTAAGGATTGACGAGAATTTTCCGATTAAATACCTTTGATAATGTCATCGCTCGAAGATTTATTTCAGTTAGATAAAATGCTTATATGTGATATGTATATAATCTATAATAGTTATATGCAGTTTATAATGTTAAGCATTCATATTTCGATTCTTACTTTACAAAAAAAGATTTTGTTTATATGCTTACGTACATATGTATACATGCATATTGAATGTAAAAAATATATCCTCATACATACATATATATGTATATTGTTTTTGTACAAACGTTTTATTTTTATTTTTTTTAACCGAACTATATCCATCAAATAGTTGATTATATATAAGAAAGTAGAACTATAGCACACAAATAATTACGAACATTTTTATTTGAAGTTGGCTATGTGGATTTTTGTATTTTTTATCAGATATTGAGACAATCTTTTATTATATTATTACCCTCAGAATATTCTCTCAATTAACATTTACTTTGAATTTAATTTTTAATATAAATAAAACATTTTTTCGATTTTGTCAAGCATTTTTAAATGTTGTAACAATAATAAAATTTTATTAAATATATATGTGAATTCAATCTTCTACTTTGTAAAAGATTGCAACATGCACAATTTATTTGTTGATAATATATACGTTCGACAAGTTTTATTTTTTAAATTCATTTATTCATGACATTACACATATACATTAGAGACGTTATAGACATTATTACACATATATGTTATAGACGTCACGTTAACGACTATACAATAGAATGGCGGCATTAAATTGGCATCACGTGTAACTTCATAAAAGATATAAATTAGAAAAAACGAAGCTGGCACCCCGCTGGGGGTAGCCTCTCACATGCCATATTTATTTTTATTTTATTTTATTTTATTTTCTTTTCTTTCTTTTTTTTTTTTTTTCTCACCAATAAGATATAACACTTTACCAAATGTCCTTCAGGACAAATTGTAAAAATACCAAAATAAAAAGAAAAAGAGAAAAAAAATATATATATATATATATATATCTACGTATATTTTTTTAGTTTTTTAGTTCTTTTATTAGTTTAGTTTACTACATGCAAAGCACATCCCAAAGATTGATTTCGTCTATTATTGTATAATCATTATTTTAAATTAAACATAATAAAACATGTTTTACAAGGTAAACGCAATATCTGTACAGCTTGCTACAGTTTTATAATTTCCTTAAGTTAACTTATGCTGTTTATGATATTGCAAAGAAATAAATCATAATATATTCATTAATTAAACAAAGAAATGCTATTACTTGTAAGAACCTATAGTGACTGGCGAGAAATATCACAATTATAGTTTATATTTGGAATTTATTTCACAACAAATACACAGAGCTACATGATAAACAACAGAAAAAATATATAAATTTACTAACTTTTAAATCTTACTTATTAAATATAATCATATCTATACATCGAGTAACACGACATGTATCTATATATCTATTCTACGTATCTATGTGTAACAACAACAATTGTCTAACAAATTTTCAAAACGTTGATAATTGAAATGATAAAAACTTTCTACTTTTAATACTAGATCAACCAAATTTAGATACGTTAATGAAAGAAGAATTTTGAAAATCAATTAAGGGATATGATACATAACAATAGATACAATAGAGAACAATTGCAACACGATAGAAATTGACACAGTGTTTAATAGTGTTTTAAATACATTTCATTATTCATTATTGGACATTAGTTGTCCCACTGTCGGCCGGGTGCAATCAATATCAGCACAAAGTCTTCTGCCGCTGTACCTTCGATACCATTATACAAATGTATATGGTACTCCTCTTCTTCGCCGATAGTGGGCATTCTGTCCACCGAACTCGGAGTTCTTCGTGTTAAATATTTCTCTTTGGGTCGAATGTAAAATTAAATACCATTATTCATTATTCCTTTGACTATCGTTAAAGAATATAAATGATAATATATGAAATGATATTCTATCTAAATTAATTTTCTTTTAAAGAAATTTTTTCTGTAAATATATGTGTATAATAAGTATATTTCCAAAACCTATATTCATTCCACATATATTTTTGTCTTTATATTTGATTATTTAAAAGACCCAAAAATAGTAAATAGTTAATTTATTAATTGAATTGATTTGTAAATTACCATTCTATGTACCTATTCTTATTCCTTGCAGTAATGAAAATACAACAATTTTGTATGTTATTTTCATTAGTCTGTTTTTAAGAAATAATAAATATAAAAGTCGTTCCATTGTAGGATTATTTCGTTTTTATCATTTCAATTATCAACGCTTTGAAAATTTGTTAGACGCAAAATTCTTCTTACATTAACGCATCTAAGATTTAAAAATTAGTAAATTTATTTATTTTGTCATGAATAAATGAATTTAAAAAATAAAACTTGTCGAACGTATATATTATCAACAAATAAAGGACGCGAAATACAGCACACTCTTCTCTTAATACTGAACATTTTACTAATGAATTATAAATAGCCTATATGCAAGTATTATTTACATATTTAATTCGCTACAAACTGCATACAATTATATGTAATCACATATAATTATATATAATCACATATAAAATAAATACAATTGTTTGATGAGATAAGCTACAAATTATTATGATACACAATGATATTATGATACAAAACTACTATGATACACTTTATACATTTCTCAAGTATAAATTACCACTACGTTCACGAGTGCTTAGACACAAGCTGAGCGGCTGACAACAAGCGAGCGTGCGAGTAGGTTTACGAGAGGTCTTCAGAGTATAACATATGTGTATAACTGTTGCGCGTTGAATAAAGTGAACTATTTGAATTTCCGAGTCCCTTCTATATCTTTACACTAAGTTATTAAATTCATGGTTTAATAAACAGGATCTATACAAGGCACTTGTTCAGTTCAGCCTCACAATCTTCAATTTTGATGCACAAAGGAAATATTGATTGTTCATAAAGTACGACCTGCACTCTTTCTGGCAAACTATTGCCTATATAAAAATTACATTAAATTTGGAATAATATTGCTTTGCGTAGGTTCTGATAATAAAACAATTGAACTATTTTTAACTGGCATTTGATATATCTATATCAACTGTTTCTTCTTTCAGCAATGCCCGTATGTCTTCTTTACTAGTAGCTTGTCGTTAACACCAACTTTACGTTTACCTCTATTGAGTACACCATTTTCTTCTTCACCCATCATACGCAAAATTTGCGTTTGATCAGAACTTTCTATCGGTGCGATCGAAACATCACGAACAACACTTTCAGCTGACGGTGCTTCTTCTACAGCAGTATAGAGCATTGCCTTCATTTCCTATTAACCCAAAGAGGTCATTTTAATTAATAGTGTTCTGATCTTTCATTGTACAGAGTGTCTCAGAATAAGTAGGAAATATTTTGGGAGTGGCTTCTATATACCTAAACCATAAAAAGTTCATATGAGGATATGTCCTATTTGACTTTCTTTTCAAATTATAACGGTTTTTCTTTTGCAATTCATATTTCTTTCCGTAGACAAGTATTGTGTTTCTCAAGTTTCCAGAAAATATAGACTACATCTGGATATTTAAACATAGTAGGACAGTCATTGGTAAGATATCTGCAAGCTTGCATTGGAATATAAAAATACCATCTCAAATACCTTTTATGAAAAGTAGTATATAATGTAGTATACAAAATAAAAGAATAAAAATTAAATCCACTATAACTCGAAAACAAACTCAAGTAAGATATATTTATATAAAGTCTTTCTATTGTTTATATATGCAGAAGCTACTCCTAAAATATTTCCTACTTATTCTGAAACACCCTGTATATCTCCATTAGCATAGAAATAAATTTTTAACAAAGACAATTAAAATATAAATATTTTAATTTCCAAGGCTATTTTATTTTACCTCATAGCTTATGTATTGCTTACGCCATTCGGGCGTAATGTGAGCAGACAGATGTTCTGCAAACTTCATCTTGCTTCAATTAATGCAACAATCTGCAATAAACAAATTCGTTTAAATTATTGCTAAAGCGATATAAATATATAATATTAAAAATTGCCATAAAATAATTATGTATATAATAAAGCATACATAAAAGAATGAGATATATAAGTGAAGTACAAAGTGAGAAAATCATATATTATAATTGAAGAAACTTTTTTATTTCTATAGTCTATATATCTTCATAAACAACATTTACTCGATGTATTAATTTATTATTACGAACAGCGTATACCAAAAAAATAACAATATAATAAAATGAGCAAAGTGAAATATTATGATAATATAATTGCAAAGTAGAAAATGAAAAGATGAACAATTTAATCAAATGTTTCGTTTCACGCTCGTCTTTAAGGAATTAAACCACGAAAGAGATCACATACACATATAATGCACTTAAAACCTTTGTCGGCAGTACTAAATCAATATTTTCTGAATTCGTTTACTTCATGATAAATTATTATTACTTACATATTGTAAAGATATAGGAGGGATTCGGAAATTCAAATAATTCACTTTATTTCACACACAACAGTTATACACATGTATTATACTCCGAAGACCTCGTAAATCCACTCGCACGCACGCTTCTTGTCAACCGACTCTTCCAGATGCTTCTAAACGACTGCCAATCGTCCTTTGCCTCAACTCAGGCCGAGACACGCCCTGACGCTTGAACACACACATTCGCATGTACAGTGTGACTGTATCATCTTCCTGACGCATATATATGGATGTCTTTATTCTTACCTCTTATGTTTAACTGTCAAGCTTTACACGACACATAGCACCATTGTTTCTTCATACGTACAGGCGATATTCATTAGACGGCTACAAGTCTTTTTATTACTTAATTTAGAACGTTCTTCGCAAATATAGATAGCTTCTAGTGTCCATCTGTATAGTAAGGATTGACGAGAATTTTCCGATTAAATACCTTTGATAATGTCATCGCTCGAAGATTTATTTCAGTTAGATAAAATGCTTATATGTGATATGTATATAATCTATAATAGTTATATGCAGTTTATAATGTTAAGCATTCATATTTCGATTCTTACTTTACAAAAAAAGATTTTGTTTATATGCTTACGTACATATGTATACATGCATATTGAATGTAAAAAATATATCCTCATACATACATATATATGTATATTGTTTTTGTACAAACGTTTTATTTTTATTTTTTTTAACCGAACTATATCCATCAAATAGTTGATTATATATAAGAAAGTAGAACTATAGCACACAAATAATTACGAACATTTTTATTTGAAGTTGGCTATGTGGATTTTTGTATTTTTTATCAGATATTGAGACAATCTTTTATTATATTATTACCCTCAGAATATTCTCTCAATTAACATTTACTTTGAATTTAATTTTTAATATAAATAAAACATTTTTTCGATTTTGTCAAGCATTTTTAAATGTTGTAACAATAATAAAATTTTATTAAATATATATGTGAATTCAATCTTCTACTTTGTAAAAGATTGCAACATGCACAATTTATTTGTTGATAATATATACGTTCGACAAGTTTTATTTTTTAAATTCATTTATTCATGACATTACACATATACATTAGAGACGTTATAGACATTATTACACATATATGTTATAGACGTCACGTTAACGACTATACAATAGAATGGCGGCATTAAATTGGCATCACGTGTAACTTCATAAAAGATATAAATTAGAAAAAACGAAGCTGGCACCCCGCTGGGGGTAGCCTCTCACATGCCATATTTATTTTTATTTTATTTTATTTTATTTTCTTTTCTTTTTTTTTTTTTTTTTTTCTCACCAATAAGATATAACACTTTACCAAATGTCCTTCAGGACAAATTGTAAAAATACCAAAATAAAAAGAAAAAGAGAAAAAAAAAATATATATATATCTACGTATATTTTTTTAGTTTTTTAGTTCTTTTATTAGTTTAGTTTACTACATGCAAAGCACATCCCAAAGATTGATTTCGTCTATTATTGTATAATCATTATTTTAAATTAAACATAATAAAACATGTTTTACAAGGTAAACGCAATATCTGTACAGCTTGCTACAGTTTTATAATTTCCTTAAGTTAACTTATGCTGTTTATGATATTGCAAAGAAATAAATCATAATATATTCATTAATTAAACAAAGAAATGCTATTACTTGTAAGAACCTATAGTGACTGGCGAGAAATATCACAATTATAGTTTATATTTGGAATTTATTTCACAACAAATACACAGAGCTACATGATAAACAACAGAAAAAATATATAAATTTACTAACTTTTAAATCTTACTTATTAAATATAATCATATCTATACATCGAGTAACACGACATGTATCTATATATCTATTCTACGTATCTATGTGTAACAACAACAATTGTCTAACAAATTTTCAAAACGTTGATAATTGAAATGATAAAAACTTTCTACTTTTAATACTAGATCAACCAAATTTAGATACGTTAATGAAAGAAGAATTTTGAAAATCAATTAAGGGATATGATACATAACAATAGATACAATAGAGAACAATTGCAACACGATAGAAATTGACACAGTGTTTAATAGTGTTTTAAATACATTTCATTATTCATTATTGGACATTAGTTGTCCCACTGTCGGCCGGGTGCAATCAATATCAGCACAAAGTCTTCTGCCGCTGTACCTTCGATACCATTATACAAATGTATATGGTACTCCTCTTCTTCGCCGATAGTGGGCATTCTGTCCACCGAACTCGGAGTTCTTCGTGTTAAATATTTCTCTTTGGGTCGAATGTAAAATTAAATACCATTATTCATTATTCCTTTGACTATCGTTAAAGAATATAAATGATAATATATGAAATGATATTCTATCTAAATTAATTTTCTTTTAAAGAAATTTTTTCTGTAAATATATGTGTATAATAAGTATATTTCCAAAACCTATATTCATTCCACATATATTTTTGTCTTTATATTTGATTATTTAAAAGACCCAAAAATAGTAAATAGTTAATTTATTAATTGAATTGATTTGTAAATTACCATTCTATGTACCTATTCTTATTCCTTGCAGTAATGAAAATACAACAATTTTGTATGTTATTTTCATTAGTCTGTTTTTAAGAAATAATAAATATAAAAGTCGTTCCATTGTAGGATTATTTCGTTTTTATCATTTCAATTATCAACGCTTTGAAAATTTGTTAGACGCAAAATTCTTCTTACATTAACGCATCTAAGATTTAAAAATTAGTAAATTTATTTATTTTGTCATGAATAAATGAATTTAAAAAATAAAACTTGTCGAACGTATATATTATCAACAAATAAAGGACGCGAAATACAGCACACTCTTCTCTTAATACTGAACATTTTACTAATGAATTATAAATAGCCTATATGCAAGTATTATTTACATATTTAATTCGCTACAAACTGCATACAATTATATGTAATCACATATAATTATATATAATCACATATAAAATAAATACAATTGTTTGATGAGATAAGCTACAAATTATTATGATACACAATGATATTATGATACAAAACTACTATGATACACTTTATACATTTCTCAAGTATAAATTACCACTACGTTCACGAGTGCTTAGACACAAGCTGAGCGGCTGACAACAAGCGAGCGTGCGAGTAGGTTTACGAGAGGTCTTCAGAGTATAACATATGTGTATAACTGTTGCGCGTTGAATAAAGTGAACTATTTGAATTTCCGAGTCCCTTCTATATCTTTACACTAAGTTATTAAATTCATGGTTTAATAAACAGGATCTATACAAGGCACTTGTTCAGTTCAGCCTCACAATCTTCAATTTTGATGCACAAAGGAAATATTGATTGTTCATAAAGTACGACCTGCACTCTTTCTGGCAAACTATTGCCTATATAAAAATTACATTAAATTTGGAATAATATTGCTTTGCGTAGGTTCTGATAATAAAACAATTGAACTATTTTTAACTGGCATTTGATATATCTATATCAACTGTTTCTTCTTTCAGCAATGCCCGTATGTCTTCTTTACTAGTAGCTTGTCGTTAACACCAACTTTACGTTTACCTCTATTGAGTACACCATTTTCTTCTTCACCCATCATACGCAAAATTTGCGTTTGATCAGAACTTTCTATCGGTGCGATCGAAACATCACGAACAACACTTTCAGCTGACGGTGCTTCTTCTACAGCAGTATAGAGCATTGCCTTCATTTCCTATTAACCCAAAGAGGTCATTTTAATTAATAGTGTTCTGATCTTTCATTGTACAGAGTGTCTCAGAATAAGTAGGAAATATTTTGGGAGTGGCTTCTATATACCTAAACCATAAAAAGTTCATATGAGGATATGTCCTATTTGACTTTCTTTTCAAATTATAACGGTTTTTCTTTTGCAATTCATATTTCTTTCCGTAGACAAGTATTGTGTTTCTCAAGTTTCCAGAAAATATAGACTACATCTGGATATTTAAACATAGTAGGACAGTCATTGGTAAGATATCTGCAAGCTTGCATTGGAATATAAAAATACCATCTCAAATACCTTTTATGAAAAGTAGTATATAATGTAGTATACAAAATAAAAGAATAAAAATTAAATCCACTATAACTCGAAAACAAACTCAAGTAAGATATATTTATATAAAGTCTTTCTATTGTTTATATATGCAGAAGCTACTCCTAAAATATTTCCTACTTATTCTGAAACACCCTGTATATCTCCATTAGCATAGAAATAAATTTTTAACAAAGACAATTAAAATATAAATATTTTAATTTCCAAGGCTATTTTATTTTACCTCATAGCTTATGTATTGCTTACGCCATTCGGGCGTAATGTGAGCAGACAGATGTTCTGCAAACTTCATCTTGCTTCAATTAATGCAACAATCTGCAATAAACAAATTCGTTTAAATTATTGCTAAAGCGATATAAATATATAATATTAAAAATTGCCATAAAATAATTATGTATATAATAAAGCATACATAAAAGAATGAGATATATAAGTGAAGTACAAAGTGAGAAAATCATATATTATAATTGAAGAAACTTTTTTATTTCTATAGTCTATATATCTTCATAAACAACATTTACTCGATGTATTAATTTATTATTACGAACAGCGTATACCAAAAAAATAACAATATAATAAAATGAGCAAAGTGAAATATTATGATAATATAATTGCAAAGTAGAAAATGAAAAGATGAACAATTTAATCAAATGTTTCGTTTCACGCTCGTCTTTAAGGAATTAAACCACGAAAGAGATCACATACACATATAATGCACTTAAAACCTTTGTCGGCAGTACTAAATCAATATTTTCTGAATTCGTTTACTTCATGATAAATTATTATTACTTACATATTGTAAAGATATAGGAGGGATTCGGAAATTCAAATAATTCACTTTATTTCACACACAACAGTTATACACATGTATTATACTCCGAAGACCTCGTAAATCCACTCGCACGCACGCTTCTTGTCAACCGACTCTTCCAGATGCTTCTAAACGACTGCCAATCGTCCTTTGCCTCAACTCAGGCCGAGACACGCCCTGACGCTTGAACACACACATTCGCATGTACAGTGTGACTGTATCATCTTCCTGACGCATATATATGGATGTCTTTATTCTTACCTCTTATGTTTAACTGTCAAGCTTTACACGACACATAGCACCATTGTTTCTTCATACGTACAGGCGATATTCATTAGACGGCTACAAGTCTTTTTATTACTTAATTTAGAACGTTCTTCGCAAATATAGATAGCTTCTAGTGTCCATCTGTATAGTAAGGATTGACGAGAATTTTCCGATTAAATACCTTTGATAATGTCATCGCTCGAAGATTTATTTCAGTTAGATAAAATGCTTATATGTGATATGTATATAATCTATAATAGTTATATGCAGTTTATAATGTTAAGCATTCATATTTCGATTCTTACTTTACAAAAAAAGATTTTGTTTATATGCTTACGTACATATGTATACATGCATATTGAATGTAAAAAATATATCCTCATACATACATATATATGTATATTGTTTTTGTACAAACGTTTTATTTTTATTTTTTTTAACCGAACTATATCCATCAAATAGTTGATTATATATAAGAAAGTAGAACTATAGCACACAAATAATTACGAACATTTTTATTTGAAGTTGGCTATGTGGATTTTTGTATTTTTTATCAGATATTGAGACAATCTTTTATTATATTATTACCCTCAGAATATTCTCTCAATTAACATTTACTTTGAATTTAATTTTTAATATAAATAAAACATTTTTTCGATTTTGTCAAGCATTTTTAAATGTTGTAACAATAATAAAATTTTATTAAATATATATGTGAATTCAATCTTCTACTTTGTAAAAGATTGCAACATGCACAATTTATTTGTTGATAATATATACGTTCGACAAGTTTTATTTTTTAAATTCATTTATTCATGACATTACACATATACATTAGAGACGTTATAGACATTATTACACATATATGTTATAGACGTCACGTTAACGACTATACAATAGAATGGCGGCATTAAATTGGCATCACGTGTAACTTCATAAAAGATATAAATTAGAAAAAACGAAGCTGGCACCCCGCTGGGGGTAGCCTCTCACATGCCATATTTATTTTTATTTTATTTTATTTTATTTTCTTTTCTTTCTTTTTTTTTTTTTTTTCTCACCAATAAGATATAACACTTTACCAAATGTCCTTCAGGACAAATTGTAAAAATACCAAAATAAAAAGAAAAAGAGAAAAAATATATATATATATATATATATATATCTACGTATATTTTTTTAGTTTTTTAGTTCTTTTATTAGTTTAGTTTACTACATGCAAAGCACATCCCAAAGATTGATTTCGTCTATTATTGTATAATCATTATTTTAAATTAAACATAATAAAACATGTTTTACAAGGTAAACGCAATATCTGTACAGCTTGCTACAGTTTTATAATTTCCTTAAGTTAACTTATGCTGTTTATGATATTGCAAAGAAATAAATCATAATATATTCATTAATTAAACAAAGAAATGCTATTACTTGTAAGAACCTATAGTGACTGGCGAGAAATATCACAATTATAGTTTATATTTGGAATTTATTTCACAACAAATACACAGAGCTACATGATAAACAACAGAAAAAATATATAAATTTACTAACTTTTAAATCTTACTTATTAAATATAATCATATCTATACATCGAGTAACACGACATGTATCTATATATCTATTCTACGTATCTATGTGTAACAACAACAATTGTCTAACAAATTTTCAAAACGTTGATAATTGAAATGATAAAAACTTTCTACTTTTAATACTAGATCAACCAAATTTAGATACGTTAATGAAAGAAGAATTTTGAAAATCAATTAAGGGATATGATACATAACAATAGATACAATAGAGAACAATTGCAACACGATAGAAATTGACACAGTGTTTAATAGTGTTTTAAATACATTTCATTATTCATTATTGGACATTAGTTGTCCCACTGTCGGCCGGGTGCAATCAATATCAGCACAAAGTCTTCTGCCGCTGTACCTTCGATACCATTATACAAATGTATATGGTACTCCTCTTCTTCGCCGATAGTGGGCATTCTGTCCACCGAACTCGGAGTTCTTCGTGTTAAATATTTCTCTTTGGGTCGAATGTAAAATTAAATACCATTATTCATTATTCCTTTGACTATCGTTAAAGAATATAAATGATAATATATGAAATGATATTCTATCTAAATTAATTTTCTTTTAAAGAAATTTTTTCTGTAAATATATGTGTATAATAAGTATATTTCCAAAACCTATATTCATTCCACATATATTTTTGTCTTTATATTTGATTATTTAAAAGACCCAAAAATAGTAAATAGTTAATTTATTAATTGAATTGATTTGTAAATTACCATTCTATGTACCTATTCTTATTCCTTGCAGTAATGAAAATACAACAATTTTGTATGTTATTTTCATTAGTCTGTTTTTAAGAAATAATAAATATAAAAGTCGTTCCATTGTAGGATTATTTCGTTTTTATCATTTCAATTATCAACGCTTTGAAAATTTGTTAGACGCAAAATTCTTCTTACATTAACGCATCTAAGATTTAAAAATTAGTAAATTTATTTATTTTGTCATGAATAAATGAATTTAAAAAATAAAACTTGTCGAACGTATATATTATCAACAAATAAAGGACGCGAAATACAGCACACTCTTCTCTTAATACTGAACATTTTACTAATGAATTATAAATAGCCTATATGCAAGTATTATTTACATATTTAATTCGCTACAAACTGCATACAATTATATGTAATCACATATAATTATATATAATCACATATAAAATAAATACAATTGTTTGATGAGATAAGCTACAAATTATTATGATACACAATGATATTATGATACAAAACTACTATGATACACTTTATACATTTCTCAAGTATAAATTACCACTACGTTCACGAGTGCTTAGACACAAGCTGAGCGGCTGACAACAAGCGAGCGTGCGAGTAGGTTTACGAGAGGTCTTCAGAGTATAACATATGTGTATAACTGTTGCGCGTTGAATAAAGTGAACTATTTGAATTTCCGAGTCCCTTCTATATCTTTACACTAAGTTATTAAATTCATGGTTTAATAAACAGGATCTATACAAGGCACTTGTTCAGTTCAGCCTCACAATCTTCAATTTTGATGCACAAAGGAAATATTGATTGTTCATAAAGTACGACCTGCACTCTTTCTGGCAAACTATTGCCTATATAAAAATTACATTAAATTTGGAATAATATTGCTTTGCGTAGGTTCTGATAATAAAACAATTGAACTATTTTTAACTGGCATTTGATATATCTATATCAACTGTTTCTTCTTTCAGCAATGCCCGTATGTCTTCTTTACTAGTAGCTTGTCGTTAACACCAACTTTACGTTTACCTCTATTGAGTACACCATTTTCTTCTTCACCCATCATACGCAAAATTTGCGTTTGATCAGAACTTTCTATCGGTGCGATCGAAACATCACGAACAACACTTTCAGCTGACGGTGCTTCTTCTACAGCAGTATAGAGCATTGCCTTCATTTCCTATTAACCCAAAGAGGTCATTTTAATTAATAGTGTTCTGATCTTTCATTGTACAGAGTGTCTCAGAATAAG
The DNA here is from genome assembly GCF_905332965.1 of Bombus pascuorum. Lineage (NCBI taxonomy): Eukaryota > Metazoa > Arthropoda > Insecta > Hymenoptera > Apidae > Bombus > Bombus pascuorum. The sequence goes on along the minus strand of NC_083497.1, from coordinate 3,134,306 downwards.
TAGGAAATATTTTGGGAGTGGCTTCTATATACCTAAACCATAAAAAGTTCATATGAGGATATGTCCTATTTGACTTTCTTTTCAAATTATAACGGTTTTTCTTTTGCAATTCATATTTCTTTCCGTAGACAAGTATTGTGTTTCTCAAGTTTCCAGAAAATATAGACTACATCTGGATATTTAAACATAGTAGGACAGTCATTGGTAAGATATCTGCAAGCTTGCATTGGAATATAAAAATACCATCTCAAATACCTTTTATGAAAAGTAGTATATAATGTAGTATACAAAATAAAAGAATAAAAATTAAATCCACTATAACTCGAAAACAAACTCAAGTAAGATATATTTATATAAAGTCTTTCTATTGTTTATATATGCAGAAGCTACTCCTAAAATATTTCCTACTTATTCTGAAACACCCTGTATATCTCCATTAGCATAGAAATAAATTTTTAACAAAGACAATTAAAATATAAATATTTTAATTTCCAAGGCTATTTTATTTTACCTCATAGCTTATGTATTGCTTACGCCATTCGGGCGTAATGTGAGCAGACAGATGTTCTGCAAACTTCATCTTGCTTCAATTAATGCAACAATCTGCAATAAACAAATTCGTTTAAATTATTGCTAAAGCGATATAAATATATAATATTAAAAATTGCCATAAAATAATTATGTATATAATAAAGCATACATAAAAGAATGAGATATATAAGTGAAGTACAAAGTGAGAAAATCATATATTATAATTGAAGAAACTTTTTTATTTCTATAGTCTATATATCTTCATAAACAACATTTACTCGATGTATTAATTTATTATTACGAACAGCGTATACCAAAAAAATAACAATATAATAAAATGAGCAAAGTGAAATATTATGATAATATAATTGCAAAGTAGAAAATGAAAAGATGAACAATTTAATCAAATGTTTCGTTTCACGCTCGTCTTTAAGGAATTAAACCACGAAAGAGATCACATACACATATAATGCACTTAAAACCTTTGTCGGCAGTACTAAATCAATATTTTCTGAATTCGTTTACTTCATGATAAATTATTATTACTTACATATTGTAAAGATATAGGAGGGATTCGGAAATTCAAATAATTCACTTTATTTCACACACAACAGTTATACACATGTATTATACTCCGAAGACCTCGTAAATCCACTCGCACGCACGCTTCTTGTCAACCGACTCTTCCAGATGCTTCTAAACGACTGCCAATCGTCCTTTGCCTCAACTCAGGCCTGGACACGCCCTGACGCTTGAACACACACATTCGCATGTACAGTGTGACTGTATCATCTTCCTGACGCATATATATGGATGTCTTTATTCTTACCTCTTATGTTTAACTGTCAAGCTTTACACGACACATAGCACCATTGTTTCTTCATACGTACAGGCGATATTCATTAGACGGCTACAAGTCTTTTTATTACTTAATTTAGAACGTTCTTCGCAAATATAGATAGCTTCTAGTGTCCATCTGTATAGTAAGGATTGACGAGAATTTTCCGATTAAATACCTTTGATAATGTCATCGCTCGAAGATTTATTTCAGTTAGATAAAATGCTTATATGTGATATGTATATAATCTATAATAATTATATGCAGTTTATAATGTTAAGCATTCATATTTCGATTCTTACTTTACAAAAAAAGATTTTGTTTATATGCTTACGTACATATGTATACATGCATATTGAATGTAAAAAATATATCCTCATACATACATATATATGTATATTGTTTTTGTACAAACGTTTTATTTTTATTTTTTTTAACCGAACTATATCCATCAAATAGTTGATTATATATAAGAAAGTAGAACTATAGCACACAAATAATTACGAACATTTTTATTTGAAGTTGGCTATGTGGATTTTTGTATTTTTTATCAGATATTGAGACAATCTTTTATTATATTATTACCCTCAGAATATTCTCTCAATTAACATTTACTTTGAATTTAATTTTTAATATAAATAAAACATTTTTTCGATTTTGTCAAGCATTTTTAAATGTTGTAACAATAATAAAATTTTATTAAATATATATGTGAATTCAATCTTCTACTTTGTAAAAGATTGCAACATGCACAATTTATTTGTTGATAATATATACGTTCGACAAGTTTTATTTTTTAAATTCATTTATTCATGACATTACACATATACATTAGAGACGTTATAGACATTATTACACATATATGTTATAGACGTCACGTTAACGACTATACAATAGAATGGCGGCATTAAATTGGCATCACGTGTAACTTCATAAAAGATATAAATTAGAAAAAACGAAGCTGGCACCCCGCTGGGGGTAGCCTCTCACATGCCATATTTATTTTTATTTTATTTTATTTTATTTTCTTTTCTTTCTTTTTTTTTTTTTTTCTCACCAATAAGATATAACACTTTACCAAATGTCCTTCAGGACAAATTGTAAAAATACCAAAATAAAAAGAAAAAGAGAAAAAATATATATATATATATATATATATATCTACGTATATTTTTTTAGTTTTTTAGTTCTTTTATTAGTTTAGTTTACTACATGCAAAGCACATCCCAAAGATTGATTTCGTCTATTATTGTATAATCATTATTTTAAATTAAACATAATAAAACATGTTTTACAAGGTAAACGCAATATCTGTACAGCTTGCTACAGTTTTATAATTTCCTTAAGTTAACTTATGCTGTTTATGATATTGCAAAGAAATAAATCATAATATATTCATTAATTAAACAAAGAAATGCTATTACTTGTAAGAACCTATAGTGACTGGCGAGAAATATCACAATTATAGTTTATATTTGGAATTTATTTCACAACAAATACACAGAGCTACATGATAAACAACAGAAAAAATATATAAATTTACTAACTTTTAAATCTTACTTATTAAATATAATCATATCTATACATCGAGTAACACGACATGTATCTATATATCTATTCTACGTATCTATGTGTAACAACAACAATTGTCTAACAAATTTTCAAAACGTTGATAATTGAAATGATAAAAACTTTCTACTTTTAATACTAGATCAACCAAATTTAGATACGTTAATGAAAGAAGAATTTTGAAAATCAATTAAGGGATATGATACATAACAATAGATACAATAGAGAACAATTGCAACACGATAGAAATTGACACAGTGTTTAATAGTGTTTTAAATACATTTCATTATTCATTATTGGACATTAGTTGTCCCACTGTCGGCCGGGTGCAATCAATATCAGCACAAAGTCTTCTGCCGCTGTACCTTCGATACCATTATACAAATGTATATGGTACTCCTCTTCTTCGCCGATAGTGGGCATTCTGTCCACCGAACTCGGAGTTCTTCGTGTTAAATATTTCTCTTTGGGTCGAATGTAAAATTAAATACCATTATTCATTATTCCTTTGACTATCGTTAAAGAATATAAATGATAATATATGAAATGATATTCTATCTAAATTAATTTTCTTTTAAAGAAATTTTTTCTGTAAATATATGTGTATAATAAGTATATTTCCAAAACCTATATTCATTCCACATATATTTTTGTCTTTATATTTGATTATTTAAAAGACCCAAAAATAGTAAATAGTTAATTTATTAATTGAATTGATTTGTAAATTACCATTCTATGTACCTATTCTTATTCCTTGCAGTAATGAAAATACAACAATTTTGTATGTTATTTTCATTAGTCTGTTTTTAAGAAATAATAAATATAAAAGTCGTTCCATTGTAGGATTATTTCGTTTTTATCATTTCAATTATCAACGCTTTGAAAATTTGTTAGACGCAAAATTCTTCTTACATTAACGCATCTAAGATTTAAAAATTAGTAAATTTATTTATTTTGTCATGAATAAATGAATTTAAAAAATAAAACTTGTCGAACGTATATATTATCAACAAATAAAGGACGCGAAATACAGCACACTCTTCTCTTAATACTGAACATTTTACTAATGAATTATAAATAGCCTATATGCAAGTATTATTTACATATTTAATTCACTACAAACTGCATACAATTATATGTAATCACATATAATTATATATAATCACATATAAAATAAATACAATTGTTTGATGAGATAAGCTACAAATTATTATGATACACAATGATATTATGATACAAAACTACTATGATACACTTTATACATTTCTCAAGTATAAATTACCACTACGTTCACGAGTGCTTAGACACAAGCTGAGCGGTTGACAACAAGCGAGCGTGCGAGTAGGTTTACGAGAGGTCTTCAGAGTATAACATATGTGTATAACTGTTGCGCGTTGAATAAAGTGAACTATTTGAATTTCCGAGTCCCTTCTATATCTTTACACTAAGTTATTAAATTCATGGTTTAATAAACAGGATCTATACAAGGCACTTGTTCAGTTCAGCCTCACAATCTTCAATTTTGATGCACAAAGGAAATATTGATTGTTCATAAAGTACGACCTGCACTCTTTCTGGCAAACTATTGCCTATATAAAAATTACATTAAATTTGGAATAATATTGCTTTGCGTAGGTTCTGATAATAAAACAATTGAACTATTTTTAACTGGCATTTGATATATCTATATCAACTGTTTCTTCTTTCAGCAATGCCCGTATGTCTTCTTTACTAGTAGCTTGTCGTTAACACCAACTTTACGTTTACCTCTATTGAGTACACCATTTTCTTCTTCACCCATCATACGCAAAATTTGCGTTTGATCAGAACTTTCTATCGGTGCGATCGAAACATCACGAACAACACTTTCAGCTGACGGTGCTTCTTCTACAGCAGTATAGAGCATTGCCTTCATTTCCTATTAACCCAAAGAGGTCATTTTAATTAATAGTGTTCTGATCTTTCATTGTACAGAGTGTCTCAGAATAAGTAGGAAATATTTTGGGAGTGGCTTCTATATACCTAAACCATAAAAAGTTCATATGAGGATATGTCCTATTTGACTTTCTTTTCAAATTATAACGGTTTTTCTTTTGCAATTCATATTTCTTTCCGTAGACAAGTATTGTGTTTCTCAAGTTTCCAGAAAATATAGACTACATCTGGATATTTAAACATAGTAGGACAGTCATTGGTAAGATATCTGCAAGCTTGCATTGGAATATAAAAATACCATCTCAAATACCTTTTATGAAAAGTAGTATATAATGTAGTATACAAAATAAAAGAATAAAAATTAAATCCACTATAACTCGAAAACAAACTCAAGTAAGATATATTTATATAAAGTCTTTCTATTGTTTATATATGCAGAAGCTACTCCTAAAATATTTCCTACTTATTCTGAAACACCCTGTATATCTCCATTAGCATAGAAATAAATTTTTAACAAAGACAATTAAAATATAAATATTTTAATTTCCAAGGCTATTTTATTTTACCTCATAGCTTATGTATTGCTTACGCCATTCGGGCGTAATGTGAGCAGACAGATGTTCTGCAAACTTCATCTTGCTTCAATTAATGCAACAATCTGCAATAAACAAATTCGTTTAAATTATTGCTAAAGCGATATAAATATATAATATTAAAAATTGCCATAAAATAATTATGTATATAATAAAGCATACATAAAAGAATGAGATATATAAGTGAAGTACAAAGTGAGAAAATCATATATTATAATTGAAGAAACTTTTTTATTTCTATAGTCTATATATCTTCATAAACAACATTTACTCGATGTATTAATTTATTATTACGAACAGCGTATACCAAAAAAATAACAATATAATAAAATGAGCAAAGTGAAATATTATGATAATATAATTGCAAAGTAGAAAATGAAAAGATGAACAATTTAATCAAATGTTTCGTTTCACGCTCGTCTTTAAGGAATTAAACCACGAAAGAGATCACATACACATATAATGCACTTAAAACCTTTGTCGGCAGTACTAAATCAATATTTTCTGAATTCGTTTACTTCATGATAAATTATTATTACTTACATATTGTAAAGATATAGGAGGGATTCGGAAATTCAAATAATTCACTTTATTTCACACACAACAGTTATACACATGTATTATACTCCGAAGACCTCGTAAATCCACTCGCACGCACGCTTCTTGTCAACCGACTCTTCCAGATGCTTCTAAACGACTGCCAATCGTCCTTTGCCTCAACTCAGGCCTGGACACGCCCTGACGCTTGAACACACACATTCGCATGTACAGTGTGACTGTATCATCTTCCTATATATATGGATGTCTTTATTCTTACCTCTTATGTTTAACTGTCAAGCTTTACACGACACATAGCACCATTGTTTCTTCATACGTACAGGCGATATTCATTAGACGGCTACAAGTCTTTTTATTACTTAATTTAGAACGTTCTTCGCAAATATAGATAGCTTCTAGTGTCCATCTGTATAGTAAGGATTGACGAGAATTTTCCGATTAAATACCTTTGATAATGTCATCGCTCGAAGATTTATTTCAGTTAGATAAAATGCTTATATGTGATATGTATATAATCTATAATAGTTATATGCAGTTTATAATGTTAAGCATTCATATTTCGATTCTTACTTTACAAAAAAAGATTTTGTTTATATGCTTACGTACATATGTATACATGCATATTGAATGTAAAAAATATATCCTCATACATACATATATATGTATATTGTTTTTGTACAAACGTTTTATTTTTATTTTTTTTAACCGAACTATATCCATCAAATAGTTGATTATATATAAGAAAGTAGAACTATAGCACACAAATAATTACGAACATTTTTATTTGAAGTTGGCTATGTGGATTTTTGTATTTTTTATCAGATATTGAGACAATCTTTTATTATATTATTACCCTCAGAATATTCTCTCAATTAACATTTACTTTGAATTTAATTTTTAATATAAATAAAACATTTTTTCGATTTTGTCAAGCATTTTTAAATGTTGTAACAATAATAAAATTTTATTAAATATATATGTGAATTCAATCTTCTACTTTGTAAAAGATTGCAACATGCACAATTTATTTGTTGATAATATATACGTTCGACAAGTTTTATTTTTTAAATTCATTTATTCATGACATTACACATATACATTAGAGACGTTATAGACATTATTACACATATATGTTATAGACGTCACGTTAACGACTATACAATAGAATGGCGGCATTAAATTGGCATCACGTGTAACTTCATAAAAGATATAAATTAGAAAAAACGAAGCTGGCACCCCGCTGGGGGTAGCCTCTCACATGCCATATTTATTTTTATTTTATTTTATTTTATTTTCTTTTCTTTCTTTTTTTTTTTTTTTCTCACCAATAAGATATAACACTTTACCAAATGTCCTTCAGGACAAATTGTAAAAATACCAAAATAAAAAGAAAAAGAGAAAAAATATATATATATATATATATATATCTACGTATATTTTTTTAGTTTTTTAGTTCTTTTATTAGTTTAGTTTACTACATGCAAAGCACATCCCAAAGATTGATTTCGTCTATTATTGTATAATCATTATTTTAAATTAAACATAATAAAACATGTTTTACAAGGTAAACGCAATATCTGTACAGCTTGCTACAGTTTTATAATTTCCTTAAGTTAACTTATGCTGTTTATGATATTGCAAAGAAATAAATCATAATATATTCATTAATTAAACAAAGAAATGCTATTACTTGTAAGAACCTATAGTGACTGGCGAGAAATATCACAATTATAGTTTATATTTGGAATTTATTTCACAACAAATACACAGAGCTACATGATAAACAACAGAAAAAATATATAAATTTACTAACTTTTAAATCTTACTTATTAAATATAATCATATCTATACATCGAGTAACACGACATGTATCTATATATCTATTCTACGTATCTATGTGTAACAACAACAATTGTCTAACAAATTTTCAAAACGTTGATAATTGAAATGATAAAAACTTTCTACTTTTAATACTAGATCAACCAAATTTAGATACGTTAATGAAAGAAGAATTTTGAAAATCAATTAAGGGATATGATACATAACAATAGATACAATAGAGAACAATTGCAACACGATAGAAATTGACACAGTGTTTAATAGTGTTTTAAATACATTTCATTATTCATTATTGGACATTAGTTGTCCCACTGTCGGCCGGGTGCAATCAATATCAGCACAAAGTCTTCTGCCGCTGTACCTTCGATACCATTATACAAATGTATATGGTACTCCTCTTCTTCGCCGATAGTGGGCATTCTGTCCACCGAACTCGGAGTTCTTCGTGTTAAATATTTCTCTTTGGGTCGAATGTAAAATTAAATACCATTATTCATTATTCCTTTGACTATCGTTAAAGAATATAAATGATAATATATGAAATGATATTCTATCTAAATTAATTTTCTTTTAAAGAAATTTTTTCTGTAAATATATGTGTATAATAAGTATATTTCCAAAACCTATATTCATTCCACATATATTTTTGTCTTTATATTTGATTATTTAAAAGACCCAAAAATAGTAAATAGTTAATTTATTAATTGAATTGATTTGTAAATTACCATTCTATGTACCTATTCTTATTCCTTGCAGTAATGAAAATACAACAATTTTGTATGTTATTTTCATTAGTCTGTTTTTAAGAAATAATAAATATAAAAGTCGTTCCATTGTAGGATTATTTCGTTTTTATCATTTCAATTATCAACGCTTTGAAAATTTGTTAGACGCAAAATTCTTCTTACATTAACGCATCTAAGATTTAAAAATTAGTAAATTTATTTATTTTGTCATGAATAAATGAATTTAAAAAATAAAACTTGTCGAACGTATATATTATCAACAAATAAAGGACGCGAAATACAGCACACTCTTCTCTTAATACTGAACATTTTACTAATGAATTATAAATAGCCTATATGCAAGTATTATTTACATATTTAATTCGCTACAAACTGCATACAATTATATGTAATCACATATAATTATATATAATCACATATAAAATAAATACAATTGTTTGATGAGATAAGCTACAAATTATTATGATACACAATGATATTATGATACAAAACTACTATGATACACTTTATACATTTCTCAAGTATAAATTACCACTACGTTCACGAGTGCTTAGACACAAGCTGAGCGGCTGACAACAAGCGAGCGTGCGAGTAGGTTTACGAGAGGTCTTCAGAGTATAACATATGTGTATAACTGTTGCGCGTTGAATAAAGTGAACTATTTGAATTTCCGAGTCCCTTCTATATCTTTACACTAAGTTATTAAATTCATGGTTTAATAAACAGGATCTATACAAGGCACTTGTTCAGTTCAGCCTCACAATCTTCAATTTTGATGCACAAAGGAAATATTGATTGTTCATAAAGTACGACCTGCACTCTTTCTGGCAAACTATTGCCTATATAAAAATTACATTAAATTTGGAATAATATTGCTTTGCGTAGGTTCTGATAATAAAACAATTGAACTATTTTTAACTGGCATTTGATATATCTATATCAACTGTTTCTTCTTTCAGCAATGCCCGTATGTCTTCTTTACTAGTAGCTTGTCGTTTACCACCAACTTTACGTTTACCTCTATTGAGTACACCATTTTCTTCTTCACCCATCATACGCAAAATTTGCGTTTGATCAGAACTTTCTATCGGTGCGATCGAAACATCACGAACAGCACTTTCAGCTGACGGTGCTTCTTCTACAGCAGTATAGAGCATTGCCTTCATTTCCTATTAACCCAAAGAGGTCATTTTAATTAATAGTGTTCTGATCTTTCATTGTACAGAGTGTCTCAGAATAAGTAGGAAATATTTTGGGAGTGGCTTCTATATACCTAAACCATAAAAAGTTCATATGAGGATATGTCCTATTTGACTTTCTTTTCAAATTATAACGGTTTTTCTTTTGCAATTCATATTTCTTTCCGTAGACAAGTATTGTGTTTCTCAAGTTTCCAGAAAATATAGACTACATCTGGATATTTAAACATAGTAGGACAGTCATTGGTAAGATATCTGCAAGCTTGCATTGGAATATAAAAATACCATCTCAAATACCTTTTATGAAAAGTAGTATATAATGTAGTATACAAAATAAAAGAATAAAAATTAAATCCACTATAACTCGAAAACAAACTCAAGTAAGATATATTTATATAAAGTCTTTCTATTGTTTATATATGCAGAAGCTACTCCTAAAATATTTCCTACTTATTCTGAAACACCCTGTATATCTCCATTAGCATAGAAATAAATTTTTAACAAAGACAATTAAAATATAAATATTTTAATTTCCAAGGCTATTTTATTTTACCTCATAGCTTATGTATTGCTTACGCCATTCGGGCGTAATGTGAGCAGACAGATGTTCTGCAAACTTCATCTTGCTTCAATTAATGCAACAATCTGCAATAAACAAATTCGTTTAAATTATTGCTAAAGCGATATAAATATATAATATTAAAAATTGCCATAAAATAATTATGTATATAATAAAGCATACATAAAAGAATGAGATATATAAGTGAAGTACAAAGTGAGAAAATCATATATTATAATTGAAGAAACTTTTTTATTTCTATAGTCTATATATCTTCATAAACAACATTTACTCGATGTATTAATTTATTATTACGAACAGCGTATACCAAAAAAATAACAATATAATAAAATGAGCAAAGTGAAATATTATGATAATATAATTGCAAAGTAGAAAATGAAAAGATGAACAATTTAATCAAATGTTTCGTTTCACGCTCGTCTTTAAGGAATTAAACCACGAAAGAGATCACATACACATATAATGCACTTAAAACCTTTGTCGGCAGTACTAAATCAATATTTTCTGAATTCGTTTACTTCATGATAAATTATTATTACTTACATATTGTAAAGATATAGGAGGGATTCGGAAATTCAAATAATTCACTTTATTTCACACACAACAGTTATACACATGTATTATACTCCGAAGACCTCGTAAATCCACTCGCACGCACGCTTCTTGTCAACCGACTCTTCCAGATGCTTCTAAACGACTGCCAATCGTCCTTTGCCTCAACTCAGGCCTGGACACGCCCTGACGCTTGAACACACACATTCGCATGTACAGTGTGACTGTATCATCTTCCTGACGCATATATATGGATGTCTTTATTCTTACCTCTTATGTTTAACTGTCAAGCTTTACACGACACATAGCACCATTGTTTCTTCATACGTACAGGCGATATTCATTAGACGGCTACAAGTCTTTTTATTACTTAATTTAGAACGTTCTTCGCAAATATAGATAGCTTCTAGTGTCCATCTGTATAGTAAGGATTGACGAGAATTTTCCGATTAAATACCTTTGATAATGTCATCGCTCGAAGATTTATTTCAGTTAGATAAAATGCTTATATGTGATATGTATATAATCTATAATAGTTATATGCAGTTTATAATGTTAAGCATTCATATTTCGATTCTTACTTTACAAAAAAAGATTTTGTTTATATGCTTACGTACATATGTATACATGCATATTGAATGTAAAAAATATATCCTCATACATACATATATATGTATATTGTTTTTGTACAAACGTTTTATTTTTATTTTTTTTAACCGAACTATATCCATCAAATAGTTGATTATATATAAGAAAGTAGAACTATAGCACACAAATAATTACGAACATTTTTATTTGAAGTTGGCTATGTGGATTTTTGTATTTTTTATCAGATGTTGAGACAATCTTTTATTATATTATTACCCTCAGAATATTCTCTCAATTAACATTTACTTTGAATTTAATTTTTAATATAAATAAAACATTTTTTCGATTTTGTCAAGCATTTTTAAATGTTGTAACAATAATAAAATTTTATTAAATATATATGTGAATTCAATCTTCTACTTTGTAAAAGATTGCAACATGCACAATTTATTTGTTGATAATATATACGTTCGACAAGTTTTATTTTTTAAATTCATTTATTCATGACATTACACATATACATTAGAGACGTTATAGACATTATTACACATATATGTTATAGACGTCACGTTAACGACTATACAATAGAATGGCGGCATTAAATTGGCATCACGTGTAACTTCATAAAAGATATAAATTAGAAAAAACGAAGCTGGCACCCCGCTGGGGGTAGCCTCTCACATGCCATATTTATTTTTATTTTATTTTATTTTATTTTCTTTTCTTTCTTTTTTTTTTTTTTTCTCACCAATAAGATATAACACTTTACCAAATGTCCTTCAGGACAAATTGTAAAAATACCAAAATAAAAAGAAAAAGAGAAAAAATATATATATATATATATATATATATCTACGTATATTTTTTTAGTTTTTTAGTTCTTTTATTAGTTTAGTTTACTACATGCAAAGCACATCCCAAAGATTGATTTCGTCTATTATTGTATAATCATTATTTTAAATTAAACATAATAAAACATGTTTTACAAGGTAAACGCAATATCTGTACAGCTTGCTACAGTTTTATAATTTCCTTAAGTTAACTTATGCTGTTTATGATATTGCAAAGAAATAAATCATAATATATTCATTAATTAAACAAAGAAATGCTATTACTTGTAAGAACCTATAGTGACTGGCGAGAAATATCACAATTATAGTTTATATTTGGAATTTATTTCACAACAAATACACAGAGCTACATGATAAACAACAGAAAAAATATATAAATTTACTAACTTTTAAATCTTACTTATTAAATATAATCATATCTATACATCGAGTAACACGACATGTATCTATATATCTATTCTACGTATCTATGTGTAACAACAACAATTGTCTAACAAATTTTCAAAACGTTGATAATTGAAATGATAAAAACTTTCTACTTTTAATACTAGATCAACCAAATTTAGATACGTTAATGAAAGAAGAATTTTGAAAATCAATTAAGGGATATGATACATAACAATAGATACAATAGAGAACAATTGCAACACGATAGAAATTGACACAGTGTTTAATAGTGTTTTAAATACATTTCATTATTCATTATTGGACATTAGTTGTCCCACTGTCGGCCGGGTGCAATCAATATCAGCACAAAGTCTTCTGCCGCTGTACCTTCGATACCATTATACAAATGTATATGGTACTCCTCTTCTTCGCCGATAGTGGGCATTCTGTCCACCGAACTCGGAGTTCTTCGTGTTAAATATTTCTCTTTGGGTCGAATGTAAAATTAAATACCATTATTCATTATTCCTTTGACTATCGTTAAAGAATATAAATGATAATATATGAAATGATATTCTATCTAAATTAATTTTCTTTTAAAGAAATTTTTTCTGTAAATATATGTGTATAATAAGTATATTTCCAAAACCTATATTCATTCCACATATATTTTTGTCTTTATATTTGATTATTTAAAAGACCCAAAAATAGTAAATAGTTAATTTATTAATTGAATTGATTTGTAAATTACCATTCTATGTACCTATTCTTATTCCTTGCAGTAATGAAAATACAACAATTTTGTATGTTATTTTCATTAGTCTGTTTTTAAGAAATAATAAATATAAAAGTCGTTCCATTGTAGGATTATTTCGTTTTTATCATTTCAATTATCAACGCTTTGAAAATTTGTTAGACGCAAAATTCTTCTTACATTAACGCATCTAAGATTTAAAAATTAGTAAATTTATTTATTTTGTCATGAATAAATGAATTTAAAAAATAAAACTTGTCGAACGTATATATTATCAACAAATAAAGGACGCGAAATACAGCACACTCTTCTCTTAATACTGAACATTTTACTAATGAATTATAAATAGCCTATATGCAAGTATTATTTACATATTTAATTCGCTACAAACTGCATACAATTATATGTAATCACATATAATTATATATAATCACATATAAAATAAATACAATTGTTTGATGAGATAAGCTACAAATTATTATGATACACAATGATATTATGATACAAAACTACTATGATACACTTTATACATTTCTCAAGTATAAATTACCACTACGTTCACGAGTGCTTAGACACAAGCTGAGCGGCTGACAACAAGCGAGCGTGCGAGTAGGTTTACGAGAGGTCTTCAGAGTATAACATATGTGTATAACTGTTGCGCGTTGAATAAAGTGAACTATTTGAATTTCCGAGTCCCTTCTATATCTTTACACTAAGTTATTAAATTCATGGTTTAATAAACAGGATCTATACAAGGCACTTGTTCAGTTCAGCCTCACAATCTTCAATTTTGATGCACAAAGGAAATATTGATTGTTCATAAAGTACGACCTGCACTCTTTCTGGCAAACTATTGCCTATATAAAAATTACATTAAATTTGGAATAATATTGCTTTGCGTAGGTTCTGATAATAAAACAATTGAACTATTTTTAACTGGCATTTGATATATCTATATCAACTTTTTCTTCTTTCAGCAATGCCCGTATGTCTTCTTTACTAGTAGCTTGTCGTTTACCACCAACTTTACGTTTACCTCTATTGAGTACACCATTTTCTTCTTCACCCATCATACGCAAAATTTGCGTTTGATCAGAACTTTCTATCGGTGCGATCGAAACATCACGAACAGCACTTTCAGCTGACGGTGCTTCTTCTACAGCAGTATAGAGCATTGCCTTCATTTCCTATTAACCCAAAGAGGTCATTTTAATTAATAGTGTTCTGATCTTTCATTGTACAGAGTGTCTCAGAATAAGTAGGAAATATTTTGGGAGTGGCTTCTATATACCTAAACCATAAAAAGTTCATATGAGGATATGTCCTATTTGACTTTCTTTTCAAATTATAACGGTTTTTCTTTTGCAATTCATATTTCTTTCCGTAGACAAGTATTGTGTTTCTCAAGTTTCCAGAAAATATAGACTACATCTGGATATTTAAACATAGTAGGACAGTCATTGGTAAGATATCTGCAAGCTTGCATTGGAATATAAAAATACCATCTCAAATACCTTTTATGAAAAGTAGTATATAATGTAGTATACAAAATAAAAGAATAAAAATTAAATCCACTATAACTCGAAAACAAACTCAAGTAAGATATATTTATATAAAGTCTTTCTATTGTTTATATATGCAGAAGCTACTCCTAAAATATTTCCTACTTATTCTGAAACACCCTGTATATCTCCATTAGCATAGAAATAAATTTTTAACAAAGACAATTAAAATATAAATATTTTAATTTCCAAGGCTATTTTATTTTACCTCATAGCTTATGTATTGCTTACGCCATTCGGGCGTAATGTGAGCAGACAGATGTTCTGCAAACTTCATCTTGCTTCAATTAATGCAACAATCTGCAATAAACAAATTCGTTTAAATTATTGCTAAAGCGATATAAATATATAATATTAAAAATTGCCATAAAATAATTATGTATATAATAAAGCATACATAAAAGAATGAGATATATAAGTGAAGTACAAAGTGAGAAAATCATATATTATAATTGAAGAAACTTTTTTATTTCTATAGTCTATATATCTTCATAAACAACATTTACTCGATGTATTAATTTATTATTACGAACAGCGTATACCAAAAAAATAACAATATAATAAAATGAGCAAAGTGAAATATTATGATAATATAATTGCAAAGTAGAAAATGAAAAGATGAACAATTTAATCAAATGTTTCGTTTCACGCTCGTCTTTAAGGAATTAAACCACGAAAGAGATCACATACACATATAATGCACTTAAAACCTTTGTCGGCAGTACTAAATCAATATTTTCTGAATTCGTTTACTTCATGATAAATTATTATTACTTACATATTGTAAAGATATAGGAGGGATTCGGAAATTCAAATAATTCACTTTATTTCACACACAACAGTTATACACATGTATTATACTCCGAAGACCTCGTAAATCCACTCGCACGCACGCTTCTTGTCAACCGACTCTTCCAGATGCTTCTAAACGACTGCCAATCGTCCTTTGCCTCAACTCAGGCCTGGACACGCCCTGACGCTTGAACACACACATTCGCATGTACAGTGTGACTGTATCATCTTCCTGACGCATATATATGGATGTCTTTATTCTTACCTCTTATGTTTAACTGTCAAGCTTTACACGACACATAGCACCATTGTTTCTTCATACGTACAGGCGATATTCATTAGACGGCTACAAGTCTTTTTATTACTTAATTTAGAACGTTCTTCGCAAATATAGATAGCTTCTAGTGTCCATCTGTATAGTAAGGATTGACGAGAATTTTCCGATTAAATACCTTTGATAATGTCATCGCTCGAAGATTTATTTCAGTTAGATAAAATGCTTATATGTGATATGTATATAATCTATAATAGTTATATGCAGTTTATAATGTTAAGCATTCATATTTCGATTCTTACTTTACAAAAAAAGATTTTGTTTATATGCTTACGTACATATGTATACATGCATATTGAATGTAAAAAATATATCCTCATACATACATATATATGTATATTGTTTTTGTACAAACGTTTTATTTTTATTTTTTTTAACCGAACTATATCCATCAAATAGTTGATTATATATAAGAAAGTAGAACTATAGCACACAAATAATTACGAACATTTTTATTTGAAGTTGGCTATGTGGATTTTTGTATTTTTTATCAGATATTGAGACAATCTTTTATTATATTATTACCCTCAGAATATTCTCTCAATTAACATTTACTTTGAATTTAATTTTTAATATAAATAAAACATTTTTTCGATTTTGTCAAGCATTTTTAAATGTTGTAACAATAATAAAATTTTATTAAATATATATGTGAATTCAATCTTCTACTTTGTAAAAGATTGCAACATGCACAATTTATTTGTTGATAATATATACGTTCGACAAGTTTTATTTTTTAAATTCATTTATTCATGACATTACACATATACATTAGAGACGTTATAGACATTATTACACATATATGTTATAGACGTCACGTTAACGACTATACAATAGAATGGCGGCATTAAATTGGCATCACGTGTAACTTCATAAAAGATATAAATTAGAAAAAACGAAGCTGGCACCCCGCTGGGGGTAGCCTCTCACATGCCATATTTATTTTTATTTTATTTTATTTTATTTTCTTTTCTTTCTTTTTTTTTTTTTTTCTCACCAATAAGATATAACACTTTACCAAATGTCCTTCAGGACAAATTGTAAAAATACCAAAATAAAAAGAAAAAGAGAAAAAATATATATATATATATATATATATATCTACGTATATTTTTTTAGTTTTTTAGTTCTTTTATTAGTTTAGTTTACTACATGCAAAGCACATCCCAAAGATTGATTTCGTCTATTATTGTATAATCATT
The DNA here is from genome assembly GCF_905332965.1 of Bombus pascuorum. Taxonomy (NCBI): domain Eukaryota; kingdom Metazoa; phylum Arthropoda; class Insecta; order Hymenoptera; family Apidae; genus Bombus; species Bombus pascuorum. The sequence goes on along the minus strand of NC_083497.1, from coordinate 3,116,896 downwards.
ATTTTAAATTAAACATAATAAAACATGTTTTACAAGGTAAACGCAATATCTGTACAGCTTGCTACAGTTTTATAATTTCCTTAAGTTAACTTATGCTGTTTATGATATTGCAAAGAAATAAATCATAATATATTCATTAATTAAACAAAGAAATGCTATTACTTGTAAGAACCTATAGTGACTGGCGAGAAATATCACAATTATAGTTTATATTTGGAATTTATTTCACAACAAATACACAGAGCTACATGATAAACAACAGAAAAAATATATAAATTTACTAACTTTTAAATCTTACTTATTAAATATAATCATATCTATACATCGAGTAACACGACATGTATCTATATATCTATTCTACGTATCTATGTGTAACAACAACAATTGTCTAACAAATTTTCAAAACGTTGATAATTGAAATGATAAAAACTTTCTACTTTTAATACTAGATCAACCAAATTTAGATACGTTAATGAAAGAAGAATTTTGAAAATCAATTAAGGGATATGATACATAACAATAGATACAATAGAGAACAATTGCAACACGATAGAAATTGACACAGTGTTTAATAGTGTTTTAAATACATTTCATTATTCATTATTGGACATTAGTTGTCCCACTGTCGGCCGGGTGCAATCAATATCAGCACAAAGTCTTCTGCCGCTGTACCTTCGATACCATTATACAAATGTATATGGTACTCCTCTTCTTCGCCGATAGTGGGCATTCTGTCCACCGAACTCGGAGTTCTTCGTGTTAAATATTTCTCTTTGGGTCGAATGTAAAATTAAATACCATTATTCATTATTCCTTTGACTATCGTTAAAGAATATAAATGATAATATATGAAATGATATTCTATCTAAATTAATTTTCTTTTAAAGAAATTTTTTCTGTAAATATATGTGTATAATAAGTATATTTCCAAAACCTATATTCATTCCACATATATTTTTGTCTTTATATTTGATTATTTAAAAGACCCAAAAATAGTAAATAGTTAATTTATTAATTGAATTGATTTGTAAATTACCATTCTATGTACCTATTCTTATTCCTTGCAGTAATGAAAATACAACAATTTTGTATGTTATTTTCATTAGTCTGTTTTTAAGAAATAATAAATATAAAAGTCGTTCCATTGTAGGATTATTTCGTTTTTATCATTTCAATTATCAACGCTTTGAAAATTTGTTAGACGCAAAATTCTTCTTACATTAACGCATCTAAGATTTAAAAATTAGTAAATTTATTTATTTTGTCATGAATAAATGAATTTAAAAAATAAAACTTGTCGAACGTATATATTATCAACAAATAAAGGACGCGAAATACAGCACACTCTTCTCTTAATACTGAACATTTTACTAATGAATTATAAATAGCCTATATGCAAGTATTATTTACATACTTAATTCGCTACAAACTGCATACAATTATATGTAATCACATATAATTATATATAATCACATATAAAATAAATACAATTGTTTGATGAGATAAGCTACAAATTATTATGATACACAATGATATTATGATACAAAACTACTATGATACACTTTATACATTTCTCAAGTATAAATTACCACTACGTTCACGAGTGCTTAGACACAAGCTGAGCGGCTGACAACAAGCGAGCGTGCGAGTAGGTTTACGAGAGGTCTTCAGAGTATAACATATGTGTATAACTGTTGCGCGTTGAATAAAGTGAACTATTTGAATTTCCGAGTCCCTTCTATATCTTTACACTAAGTTATTAAATTCATGGTTTAATAAACAGGATCTATACAAGGCACTTGTTCAGTTCAGCCTCACAATCTTCAATTTTGATGCACAAAGGAAATATTGATTGTTCATAAAGTACGACCTGCACTCTTTCTGGCAAACTATTGCCTATATAAAAATTACATTAAATTTGGAATAATATTGCTTTGCGTAGGTTCTGATAATAAAACAATTGAACTATTTTTAACTGGCATTTGATATATCTATATCAACTGTTTCTTCTTTCAGCAATGCCCGTATGTCTTCTTTACTAGTAGCTTGTCGTTTACCACCAACTTTACGTTTACCTCTATTGAGTACACCATTTTCTTCTTCACCCATCATACGCAAAATTTGCGTTTGATCAGAACTTTCTATCGGTGCGATCGAAACATCACGAACAGCACTTTCAGCTGACGGTGCTTCTTCTACAGCAGTATAGAGCATTGCCTTCATTTCCTATTAACCCAAAGAGGTCATTTTAATTAATAGTGTTCTGATCTTTCATTGTACAGAGTGTCTCAGAATAAGTAGGAAATATTTTGGGAGTGGCTTCTATATACCTAAACCATAAAAAGTTCATATGAGGATATGTCCTATTTGACTTTCTTTTCAAATTATAACGGTTTTTCTTTTGCAATTCATATTTCTTTCCGTAGACAAGTATTGTGTTTCTCAAGTTTCCAGAAAATATAGACTACATCTGGATATTTAAACATAGTAGGACAGTCATTGGTAAGATATCTGCAAGCTTGCATTGGAATATAAAAATACCATCTCAAATACCTTTTATGAAAAGTAGTATATAATGTAGTATACAAAATAAAAGAATAAAAATTAAATCCACTATAACTCGAAAACAAACTCAAGTAAGATATATTTATATAAAGTCTTTCTATTGTTTATATATGCAGAAGCTACTCCTAAAATATTTCCTACTTATTCTGAAACACCCTGTATATCTCCATTAGCATAGAAATAAATTTTTAACAAAGACAATTAAAATATAAATATTTTAATTTCCAAGGCTATTTTATTTTACCTCATAGCTTATGTATTGCTTACGCCATTCGGGCGTAATGTGAGCAGACAGATGTTCTGCAAACTTCATCTTGCTTCAATTAATGCAACAATCTGCAATAAACAAATTCGTTTAAATTATTGCTAAAGCGATATAAATATATAATATTAAAAATTGCCATAAAATAATTATGTATATAATAAAGCATACATAAAAGAATGAGATATATAAGTGAAGTACAAAGTGAGAAAATCATATATTATAATTGAAGAAACTTTTTTATTTCTATAGTCTATATATCTTCATAAACAACATTTACTCGATGTATTAATTTATTATTACGAACAGCGTATACCAAAAAAATAACAATATAATAAAATGAGCAAAGTGAAATATTATGATAATATAATTGCAAAGTAGAAAATGAAAAGATGAACAATTTAATCAAATGTTTCGTTTCACGCTCGTCTTTAAGGAATTAAACCACGAAAGAGATCACATACACATATAATGCACTTAAAACCTTTGTCGGCAGTACTAAATCAATATTTTCTGAATTCGTTTACTTCATGATAAATTATTATTACTTACATATTGTAAAGATATAGGAGGGATTCGGAAATTCAAATAATTCACTTTATTTCACACACAACAGTTATACACATGTATTATACTCCGAAGACCTCGTAAATCCACTCGCACGCACGCTTCTTGTCAACCGACTCTTCCAGATGCTTCTAAACGACTGCCAATCGTCCTTTGCCTCAACTCAGGCCTGGACACGCCCTGACGCTTGAACACACACATTCGCATGTACAGTGTAACTGTATCATCTTCCTGACGCATATATATGGATGTCTTTATTCTTACCTCTTATGTTTAACTGTCAAGCTTTACACGACACATAGCACCATTGTTTCTTCATACGTACAGGCGATATTCATTAGACGGCTACAAGTCTTTTTATTACTTAATTTAGAACGTTCTTCGCAAATATAGATAGCTTCTAGTGTCCATCTGTATAGTAAGGATTGACGAGAATTTTCCGATTAAATACCTTTGATAATGTCATCGCTCGAAGATTTATTTCAGTTAGATAAAATGCTTATATGTGATATGTATATAATCTATAATAGTTATATGCAGTTTATAATGTTAAGCATTCATATTTCGATTCTTACTTTACAAAAAAAGATTTTGTTTATATGCTTACGTACATATGTATACATGCATATTGAATGTAAAAAATATATCCTCATACATACATATATATGTATATTGTTTTTGTACAAACGTTTTATTTTTATTTTTTTTAACCGAACTATATCCATCAAATAGTTGATTATATATAAGAAAGTAGAACTATAGCACACAAATAATTACGAACATTTTTATTTGAAGTTGGCTATGTGGATTTTTGTATTTTTTATCAGATATTGAGACAATCTTTTATTATATTATTACCCTCAGAATATTCTCTCAATTAACATTTACTTTGAATTTAATTTTTAATATAAATAAAACATTTTTTCGATTTTGTCAAGCATTTTTAAATGTTGTAACAATAATAAAATTTTATTAAATATATATGTGAATTCAATCTTCTACTTTGTAAAAGATTGCAACATGCACAATTTATTTGTTGATAATATATACGTTCGACAAGTTTTATTTTTTAAATTCATTTATTCATGACATTACACATATACATTAGAGACGTTATAGACATTATTACACATATATGTTATAGACGTCACGTTAACGACTATACAATAGAATGGCGGCATTAAATTGGCATCACGTGTAACTTCATAAAAGATATAAATTAGAAAAAACGAAGCTGGCACCCCGCTGGGGGTAGCCTCTCACATGCCATATTTATTTTTATTTTATTTTATTTTATTTTCTTTTCTTTCTTTTTTTTTTTTTTTCTCACCAATAATATATAACACTTTACCAAATTTCCTTCAGGACAAATTTTAAAAAAACCAAAATAAAAAGAAAAAGAGAAAAAATATATATATATATATATATATATCTACGTATATTTTTTTAGTTTTTTAGTTCTTTTATTAGTTTAGTTTACTACATGCAAAGCACATCCCAAAGATTGATTTCGTCTATTATTGTATAATCATTATTTTAAATTAAACATAATAAAACATGTTTTACAAGGTAAACGCAATATCTGTACAGCTTGCTACAGTTTTATAATTTCCTTAAGTTAACTTATGCTGTTTATGATATTGCAAAGAAATAAATCATAATATATTCATTAATTAAACAAAGAAATGCTATTACTTGTAAGAACCTATAGTGACTGGCGAGAAATATCACAATTATAGTTTATATTTGGAATTTATTTCACAACAAATACACAGAGCTACATGATAAACAACAGAAAAAATATATAAATTTACTAACTTTTAAATCTTACTTATTAAATATAATCATATCTATACATCGAGTAACACGACATGTATCTATATATCTATTCTACGTATCTATGTGTAACAACAACAATTGTCTAACAAATTTTCAAAACGTTGATAATTGAAATGATAAAAACTTTCTACTTTTAATACTAGATCAACCAAATTTAGATACGTTAATGAAAGAAGAATTTTGAAAATCAATTAAGGGATATGATACATAACAATAGATACAATAGAGAACAATTGCAACACGATAGAAATTGACACAGTGTTTAATAGTGTTTTAAATACATTTCATTATTCATTATTGGACATTAGTTGTCCCACTGTCGGCCGGGTGCAATCAATATCAGCACAAAGTCTTCTGCCGCTGTACCTTCGATACCATTATACAAATGTATATGGTACTCCTCTTCTTCGCCGATAGTGGGCATTCTGTCCACCGAACTCGGAGTTCTTCGTGTTAAATATTTCTCTTTGGGTCGAATGTAAAATTAAATACCATTATTCATTATTCCTTTGACTATCGTTAAAGAATATAAATGATAATATATGAAATGATATTCTATCTAAATTAATTTTCTTTTAAAGAAATTTTTTCTGTAAATATATGTGTATAATAAGTATATTTCCAAAACCTATATTCATTCCACATATATTTTTGTCTTTATATTTGATTATTTAAAAGACCCAAAAATAGTAAATAGTTAATTTATTAATTGAATTGATTTGTAAATTACCATTCTATGTACCTATTCTTATTCCTTGCAGTAATGAAAATACAACAATTTTGTATGTTATTTTCATTAGTCTGTTTTTAAGAAATAATAAATATAAAAGTCGTTCCATTGTAGGATTATTTCGTTTTTATCATTTCAATTATCAACGCTTTGAAAATTTGTTAGACGCAAAATTCTTCTTACATTAACGCATCTAAGATTTAAAAATTAGTAAATTTATTTATTTTGTCATGAATAAATGAATTTAAAAAATAAAACTTGTCGAACGTATATATTATCAACAAATAAAGGACGCGAAATACAGCACACTCTTCTCTTAATACTGAACATTTTACTAATGAATTATAAATAGCCTATATGCAAGTATTATTTACATACTTAATTCGCTACAAACTGCATACAATTATATGTAATCACATATAATTATATATAATCACATATAAAATAAATACAATTGTTTGATGAGATAAGCTACAAATTATTATGATACACAATGATATTATGATACAAAACTACTATGATACACTTTATACATTTCTCAAGTATAAATTACCACTACGTTCACGAGTGCTTAGACACAAGCTGAGCGGCTGACAACAAGCGAGCGTGCGAGTAGGTTTACGAGAGGTCTTCAGAGTATAACATATGTGTATAACTGTTGCGCGTTGAATAAAGTGAACTATTTGAATTTCCGAGTCCCTTCTATATCTTTACACTAAGTTATTAAATTCATGGTTTAATAAACAGGATCTATACAAGGCACTTGTTCAGTTCAGCCTCACAATCTTCAATTTTGATGCACAAAGGAAATATTGATTGTTCATAAAGTACGACCTGCACTCTTTCTGGCAAACTATTGCCTATATAAAAATTACATTAAATTTGGAATAATATTGCTTTGCGTAGGTTCTGATAATAAAACAATTGAACTATTTTTAACTGGCATTTGATATATCTATATCAACTGTTTCTTCTTTCAGCAATGCCCGTATGTCTTCTTTACTAGTAGCTTGTCGTTTACCACCAACTTTACGTTTACCTCTATTGAGTACACCATTTTCTTCTTCACCCATCATACGCAAAATTTGCGTTTGATCAGAACTTTCTATCGGTGCGATCGAAACATCACGAACAGCACTTTCAGCTGACGGTGCTTCTTCTACAGCAGTATAGAGCATTGCCTTCATTTCCTATTAACCCAAAGAGGTCATTTTAATTAATAGTGTTCTGATCTTTCATTGTACAGAGTGTCTCAGAATAAGTAGGAAATATTTTGGGAGTGGCTTCTATATACCTAAACCATAAAAAGTTCATATGAGGATATGTCCTATTTGACTTTCTTTTCAAATTATAACGGTTTTTCTTTTGCAATTCATATTTCTTTCCGTAGACAAGTATTGTGTTTCTCAAGTTTCCAGAAAATATAGACTACATCTGGATATTTAAACATAGTAGGACAGTCATTGGTAAGATATCTGCAAGCTTGCATTGGAATATAAAAATACCATCTCAAATACCTTTTATGAAAAGTAGTATATAATGTAGTATACAAAATAAAAGAATAAAAATTAAATCCACTATAACTCGAAAACAAACTCAAGTAAGATATATTTATATAAAGTCTTTCTATTGTTTATATATGCAGAAGCTACTCCTAAAATATTTCCTACTTATTCTGAAACACCCTGTATATCTCCATTAGCATAGAAATAAATTTTTAACAAAGACAATTAAAATATAAATATTTTAATTTCCAAGGCTATTTTATTTTACCTCATAGCTTATGTATTGCTTACGCCATTCGGGCGTAATGTGAGCAGACAGATGTTCTGCAAACTTCATCTTGCTTCAATTAATGCAACAATCTGCAATAAACAAATTCGTTTAAATTATTGCTAAAGCGATATAAATATATAATATTAAAAATTGCCATAAAATAATTATGTATATAATAAAGCATACATAAAAGAATGAGATATATAAGTGAAGTACAAAGTGAGAAAATCATATATTATAATTGAAGAAACTTTTTTATTTCTATAGTCTATATATCTTCATAAACAACATTTACTCGATGTATTAATTTATTATTACGAACAGCGTATACCAAAAAAATAACAATATAATAAAATGAGCAAAGTGAAATATTATGATAATATAATTGCAAAGTAGAAAATGAAAAGATGAACAATTTAATCAAATGTTTCGTTTCACGCTCGTCTTTAAGGAATTAAACCACGAAAGAGATCACATACACATATAATGCACTTAAAACCTTTGTCGGCAGTACTAAATCAATATTTTCTGAATTCGTTTACTTCATGATAAATTATTATTACTTACATATTGTAAAGATATAGGAGGGATTCGGAAATTCAAATAATTCACTTTATTTCACACACAACAGTTATACACATGTATTATACTCCGAAGACCTCGTAAATCCACTCGCACGCACGCTTCTTGTCAACCGTCTTCCAGATGCTTCTAAACGACTGCCAATCGTCCTTTGCCTCAACTCAGGCCTGGACACGCCCTGACGCTTGAACACACACATTCGCATGTACAGTGTGACTGTATCATCTTCCTGACGCATATATATGGATGTCTTTATTCTTACCTCTTATGTTTAACTGTCAAGCTTTACACGACACATAGCACCATTGTTTCTTCATACGTACAGGCGATATTCATTAGACGGCTACAAGTCTTTTTATTACTTAATTTAGAACGTTCTTCGCAAATATAGATAGCTTCTAGTGTCCATCTGTATAGTAAGGATTGACGAGAATTTTCCGATTAAATACCTTTGATAATGTCATCGCTCGAAGATTTATTTCAGTTAGATAAAATGCTTATATGTGATATGTATATAATCTATAATAGTTATATGCAGTTTATAATGTTAAGCATTCATATTTCGATTCTTACTTTACAAAAAAAGATTTTGTTTATATGCTTACGTACATATGTATACATGCATATTGAATGTAAAAAATATATCCTCATACATACATATATATGTATATTGTTTTTGTACAAACGTTTTATTTTTATTTTTTTTAACCGAACTATATCCATCAAATAGTTGATTATATATAAGAAAGTAGAACTATAGCACACAAATAATTACGAACATTTTTATTTGAAGTTGGCTATGTGGATTTTTGTATTTTTTATCAGATATTGAGACAATCTTTTATTATATTATTACCCTCAGAATATTCTCTCAATTAACATTTACTTTGAATTTAATTTTTAATATAAATAAAACATTTTTTCGATTTTGTCAAGCATTTTTAAATGTTGTAACAATAATAAAATTTTATTAAATATATATGTGAATTCAATCTTCTACTTTGTAAAAGATTGCAACATGCACAATTTATTTGTTGATAATATATACGTTCGACAAGTTTTATTTTTTAAATTCATTTATTCATGACATTACACATATACATTAGAGACGTTATAGACATTATTACACATATATGTTATAGACGTCACGTTAACGACTATACAATAGAATGGCGGCATTAAATTGGCATCACGTGTAACTTCATAAAAGATATAAATTAGAAAAAACGAAGCTGGCACCCCGCTGGGGGTAGCCTCTCACATGCCATATTTATTTTTATTTTATTTTATTTTATTTTCTTTTCTTTCTTTTTTTTTTTTTTTTTCACCAATAAGATATAACACTTTACCAAATGTCCTTCCGGACAAATTTTAAAAATACCAAAATAAAAAAAAAAAGAGAAAAAATATATATATATATATATATATATATCTACGTATATTTTTTTAGTTTTTTAGTTCTTTTATTAGTTTAGTTTACTACATGCAAAGCACATCCCAAAGATTGATTTCGTCTATTATTGTATAATCATTATTTTAAATTAAACATAATAAAACATGTTTTACAAGGTAAACGCAATATCTGTACAGCTTGCTACAGTTTTATAATTTCCTTAAGTTAACTTATGCTGTTTATGATATTGCAAAGAAATAAATCATAATATATTCATTAATTAAACAAAGAAATGCTATTACTTGTAAGAACCTATAGTGACTGGCGAGAAATATCACAATTATAGTTTATATTTGGAATTTATTTCACAACAAATACACAGAGCTACATGATAAACAACAGAAAAAATATATAAATTTACTAACTTTTAAATCTTACTTATTAAATATAATCATATCTATACATCGAGTAACACGACATGTATCTATATATCTATTCTACGTATCTATGTGTAACAACAACAATTGTCTAACAAATTTTCAAAACGTTGATAATTGAAATGATAAAAACTTTCTACTTTTAATACTAGATCAACCAAATTTAGATACGTTAATGAAAGAAGAATTTTGAAAATCAATTAAGGGATATGATACATAACAATAGATACAATAGAGAACAATTGCAACACGATAGAAATTGACACAGTGTTTAATAGTGTTTTAAATACATTTCATTATTCATTATTGGACATTAGTTGTCCCACTGTCGGCCGGGTGCAATCAATATCAGCACAAAGTCTTCTGCCGCTGTACCTTCGATACCATTATACAAATGTATATGGTACTCCTCTTCTTCGCCGATAGTGGGCATTCTGTCCACCGAACTCGGAGTTCTTCGTGTTAAATATTTCTCTTTGGGTCGAATGTAAAATTAAATACCATTATTCATTATTCCTTTGACTATCGTTAAAGAATATAAATGATAATATATGAAATGATATTCTATCTAAATTAATTTTCTTTTAAAGAAATTTTTTCTGTAAATATATGTGTATAATAAGTATATTTCCAAAACCTATATTCATTCCACATATATTTTTGTCTTTATATTTGATTATTTAAAAGACCCAAAAATAGTAAATAGTTAATTTATTAATTGAATTGATTTGTAAATTACCATTCTATGTACCTATTCTTATTCCTTGCAGTAATGAAAATACAACAATTTTGTATGTTATTTTCATTAGTCTGTTTTTAAGAAATAATAAATATAAAAGTCGTTCCATTGTAGGATTATTTCGTTTTTATCATTTCAATTATCAACGCTTTGAAAATTTGTTAGACGCAAAATTCTTCTTACATTAACGCATCTAAGATTTAAAAATTAGTAAATTTATTTATTTTGTCATGAATAAATGAATTTAAAAAATAAAACTTGTCGAACGTATATATTATCAACAAATAAAGGACGCGAAATACAGCACACTCTTCTCTTAATACTGAACATTTTACTAATGAATTATAAATAGCCTATATGCAAGTATTATTTACATACTTAATTCGCTACAAACTGCATACAATTATATGTAATCACATATAATTATATATAATCACATATAAAATAAATACAATTGTTTGATGAGATAAGCTACAAATTATTATGATACACAATGATATTATGATACAAAACTACTATGATACACTTTATACATTTCTCAAGTATAAATTACCACTACGTTCACGAGTGCTTAGACACAAGCTGAGCGGCTGACAACAAGCGAGCGTGCGAGTAGGTTTACGAGAGGTCTTCAGAGTATAACATATGTGTATAACTGTTGCGCGTTGAATAAAGTGAACTATTTGAATTTCCGAGTCCCTTCTATATCTTTACACTAAGTTATTAAATTCATGGTTTAATAAACAGGATCTATACAAGGCACTTGTTCAGTTCAGCCTCACAATCTTCAATTTTGATGCACAAAGGAAATATTGATTGTTCATAAAGTACGACCTGCACTCTTTCTGGCAAACTATTGCCTATATAAAAATTACATTAAATTTGGAATAATATTGCTTTGCGTAGGTTCTGATAATAAAACAATTGAACTATTTTTAACTGGCATTTGATATATCTATATCAACTGTTTCTTCTTTCAGCAATGCCCGTATGTCTTCTTTACTAGTAGCTTGTCGTTTACCACCAACTTTACGTTTACCTCTATTGAGTACACCATTTTCTTCTTCACCCATCATACGCAAAATTTGCGTTTGATCAGAACTTTCTATCGGTGCGATCGAAACATCACGAACAGCACTTTCAGCTGACGGTGCTTCTTCTACAGCAGTATAGAGCATTGCCTTCATTTCCTATTAACCCAAAGAGGTCATTTTAATTAATAGTGTTCTGATCTTTCATTGTACAGAGTGTCTCAGAATAAGTAGGAAATATTTTGGGAGTGGCTTCTATATACCTAAACCATAAAAAGTTCATATGAGGATATGTCCTATTTGACTTTCTTTTCAAATTATAACGGTTTTTCTTTTGCAATTCATATTTCTTTCCGTAGACAAGTATTGTGTTTCTCAAGTTTCCAGAAAATATAGACTACATCTGGATATTTAAACATAGTAGGACAGTCATTGGTAAGATATCTGCAAGCTTGCATTGGAATATAAAAATACCATCTCAAATACCTTTTATGAAAAGTAGTATATAATGTAGTATACAAAATAAAAGAATAAAAATTAAATCCACTATAACTCGAAAACAAACTCAAGTAAGATATATTTATATAAAGTCTTTCTATTGTTTATATATGCAGAAGCTACTCCTAAAATATTTCCTACTTATTCTGAAACACCCTGTATATCTCCATTAGCATAGAAATAAATTTTTAACAAAGACAATTAAAATATAAATATTTTAATTTCCAAGGCTATTTTATTTTACCTCATAGCTTATGTATTGCTTACGCCATTCGGGCGTAATGTGAGCAGACAGATGTTCTGCAAACTTCATCTTGCTTCAATTAATGCAACAATCTGCAATAAACAAATTCGTTTAAATTATTGCTAAAGCGATATAAATATATAATATTAAAAATTGCCATAAAATAATTATGTATATAATAAAGCATACATAAAAGAATGAGATATATAAGTGAAGTACAAAGTGAGAAAATCATATATTATAATTGAAGAAACTTTTTTATTTCTATAGTCTATATATCTTCATAAACAACATTTACTCGATGTATTAATTTATTATTACGAACAGCGTATACCAAAAAAATAACAATATAATAAAATGAGCAAAGTGAAATATTATGATAATATAATTGCAAAGTAGAAAATGAAAAGATGAACAATTTAATCAAATGTTTCGTTTCACGCTCGTCTTTAAGGAATTAAACCACGAAAGAGATCACATACACATATAATGCACTTAAAACCTTTGTCGGCAGTACTAAATCAATATTTTCTGAATTCGTTTACTTCATGATAAATTATTATTACTTACATATTGTAAAGATATAGGAGGGATTCGGAAATTCAAATAATTCACTTTATTTCACACACAACAGTTATACACATGTATTATACTCCGAAGACCTCGTAAATCCACTCGCACGCACGCTTCTTGTCAACCGACTCTTCCAGATGCTTCTAAACGACTGCCAATCGTCCTTTGCCTCAACTCAGGCCTGGACACGCCCTGACGCTTGAACACACACATTCGCATGTACAGTGTGACTGTATCATCTTCCTGACGCATATATATGGATGTCTTTATTCTTACCTCTTATGTTTAACTGTCAAGCTTTACACGACACATAGCACCATTGTTTCTTCATACGTACAGGCGATATTCATTAGACGGCTACAAGTCTTTTTATTACTTAATTTAGAACGTTCTTCGCAAATATAGATAGCTTCTAGTGTCCATCTGTATAGTAAGGATTGACGAGAATTTTCCGATTAAATACCTTTGATAATGTCATCGCTCGAAGATTTATTTCAGTTAGATAAAATGCTTATATGTGATATGTATATAATCTATAATAGTTATATGCAGTTTATAATGTTAAGCATTCATATTTCGATTCTTACTTTACAAAAAAAGATTTTGTTTATATGCTTACGTACATATGTATACATGCATATTGAATGTAAAAAATATATCCTCATACATACATATATATGTATATTGTTTTTGTACAAACGTTTTATTTTTATTTTTTTTAACCGAACTATATCCATCAAATAGTTGATTATATATAAGAAAGTAGAACTATAGCACACAAATAATTACGAACATTTTTATTTGAAGTTGGCTATGTGGATTTTTGTATTTTTTATCAGATATTGAGACAATCTTTTATTATATTATTACCCTCAGAATATTCTCTCAATTAACATTTACTTTGAATTTAATTTTTAATATAAATAAAACATTTTTTCGATTTTGTCAAGCATTTTTAAATGTTGTAACAATAATAAAATTTTATTAAATATATATGTGAATTCAATCTTCTACTTTGTAAAAGATTGCAACATGCACAATTTATTTGTTGATAATATATACGTTCGACAAGTTTTATTTTTTAAATTCATTTATTCATGACATTACACATATACATTAGAGACGTTATAGACATTATTACACATATATGTTATAGACGTCACGTTAACGACTATACAATAGAATGGCGGCATTAAATTGGCATCACGTGTAACTTCATAAAAGATATAAATTAGAAAAAACGAAGCTGGCACCCCGCTGGGGGTAGCCTCTCACATGCCATATTTATTTTTATTTTATTTTATTTTATTTTCTTTTCTTTCTTTTTTTTTTTTTTTCTCACCAATAAGATATAACACTTTACCAAATGTCCTTCAGGACAAATTGTAAAAATACCAAAATAAAAAGAAAAAGAGAAAAAATATATATATATATATATATATATCTACGTATATTTTTTTAGTTTTTTAGTTCTTTTATTAGTTTAGTTTACTACATGCAAAGCACATCCCAAAGATTGATTTCGTCTATTATTGTATAATCATTATTTTAAATTAAACATAATAAAACATGTTTTACAAGGTAAACGCAATATCTGTACAGCTTGCTACAGTTTTATAATTTCCTTAAGTTAACTTATGCTGTTTATGATATTGCAAAGAAATAAATCATAATATATTCATTAATTAAACAAAGAAATGCTATTACTTGTAAGAACCTATAGTGACTGGCGAGAAATATCACAATTATAGTTTATATTTGGAATTTATTTCACAACAAATACACAGAGCTACATGATAAACAACAGAAAAAATATATAAATTTACTAACTTTTAAATCTTACTTATTAAATATAATCATATCTATACATCGAGTAACACGACATGTATCTATATATCTATTCTACGTATCTATGTGTAACAACAACAATTGTCTAACAAATTTTCAAAACGTTGATAATTGAAATGATAAAAACTTTCTACTTTTAATACTAGATCAACCAAATTTAGATACGTTAATGAAAGAAGAATTTTGAAAATCAATTAAGGGATATGATACATAACAATAGATACAATAGAGAACAATTGCAACACGATAGAAATTGACACAGTGTTTAATAGTGTTTTAAATACATTTCATTATTCATTATTGGACATTAGTTGTCCCACTGTCGGCCGGGTGCAATCAATATCAGCACAAAGTCTTCTGCCGCTGTACCTTCGATACCATTATACAAATGTATATGGTACTCCTCTTCTTCGCCGATAGTGGGCATTCTGTCCACCGAACTCGGAGTTCTTCGTGTTAAATATTTCTCTTTGGGTCGAATGTAAAATTAAATACCATTATTCATTATTCCTTTGACTATCGTTAAAGAATATAAATGATAATATATGAAATGATATTCTATCTAAATTAATTTTCTTTTAAAGAAATTTTTTCTGTAAATATATGTGTATAATAAGTATATTTCCAAAACCTATATTCATTCCACATATATTTTTGTCTTTATATTTGATTATTTAAAAGACCCAAAAATAGTAAATAGTTAATTTATTAATTGAATTGATTTGTAAATTACCATTCTATGTACCTATTCTTATTCCTTGCAGTAATGAAAATACAACAATTTTGTATGTTATTTTCATTAGTCTGTTTTTAAGAAATAATAAATATAAAAGTCGTTCCATTGTAGGATTATTTCGTTTTTATCATTTCAATTATCAACGCTTTGAAAATTTGTTAGACGCAAAATTCTTCTTACATTAACGCATCTAAGATTTAAAAATTAGTAAATTTATTTATTTTGTCATGAATAAATGAATTTAAAAAATAAAACTTGTCGAACGTATATATTATCAACAAATAAAGGACGCGAAATACAGCACACTCTTCTCTTAATACTGAACATTTTACTAATGAATTATAAATAGCCTATATGCAAGTATTATTTACATACTTAATTCGCTACAAACTGCATACAATTATATGTAATCACATATAATTATATATAATCACATATAAAATAAATACAATTGTTTGATGAGATAAGCTACAAATTATTATGATACACAATGATATTATGATACAAAACTACTATGATACACTTTATACATTTCTCAAGTATAAATTACCACTACGTTCACGAGTGCTTAGACACAAGCTGAGCGGCTGACAACAAGCGAGCGTGCGAGTAGGTTTACGAGAGGTCTTCAGAGTATAACATATGTGTATAACTGTTGCGCGTTGAATAAAGTGAACTATTTGAATTTCCGAGTCCCTTCTATATCTTTACACTAAGTTATTAAATTCATGGTTTAATAAACAGGATCTATACAAGGCACTTGTTCAGTTCAGCCTCACAATCTTCAATTTTGATGCACAAAGGAAATATTGATTGTTCATAAAGTACGACCTGCACTCTTTCTGGCAAACTATTGCCTATATAAAAATTACATTAAATTTGGAATAATATTGCTTTGCGTAGGTTCTGATAATAAAACAATTGAACTATTTTTAACTGGCATTTGATATATCTATATCAACTGTTTCTTCTTTCAGCAATGCCCGTATGTCTTCTTTACTAGTAGCTTGTCGTTTACCACCAACTTTACGTTTACCTCTATTGAGTACACCATTTTCTTCTTCACCCATCATACGCAAAATTTGCGTTTGATCAGAACTTTCTATCGGTGCGATCGAAACATCACGAACAGCACTTTCAGCTGACGGTGCTTCTTCTACAGCAGTATAGAGCATTGCCTTCATTTCCTATTAACCCAAAGAGGTCATTTTAATTAATAGTGTTCTGATCTTTCATTGTACAGAGTGTCTCAGAATAAGTAGGAAATATTTTGGGAGTGGCTTCTATATACCTAAACCATAAAAAGTTCATATGAGGATATGTCCTATTTGACTTTCTTTTCAAATTATAACGGTTTTTCTTTTGCAATTCATATTTCTTTCCGTAGACAAGTATTGTGTTTCTCAAGTTTCCAGAAAATATAGACTACATCTGGATATTTAAACATAGTAGGACAGTCATTGGTAAGATATCTGCAAGCTTGCATTGGAATATAAAAATACCATCTCAAATACCTTTTATGAAAAGTAGTATATAATGTAGTATACAAAATAAAAGAATAAAAATTAAATCCACTATAACTCGAAAACAAACTCAAGTAAGATATATTTATATAAAGTCTTTCTATTGTTTATATATGCAGAAGCTACTCCTAAAATATTTCCTACTTATTCTGAAACACCCTGTATATCTCCATTAGCATAGAAATAAATTTTTAACAAAGACAATTAAAATATAAATATTTTAATTTCCAAGGCTATTTTATTTTACCTCATAGCTTATGTATTGCTTACGCCATTCGGGCGTAATGTGAGCAGACAGATGTTCTGCAAACTTCATCTTGCTTCAATTAATGCAACAATCTGCAATAAACAAATTCGTTTAAATTATTGCTAAAGCGATATAAATATATAATATTAAAAATTGCCATAAAATAATTATGTATATAATAAAGCATACATAAAAGAATGAGATATATAAGTGAAGTACAAAGTGAGAAAATCATATATTATAATTGAAGAAACTTTTTTATTTCTATAGTCTATATATCTTCATAAACAACATTTACTCGATGTATTAATTTATTATTACGAACAGCGTATACCAAAAAAATAACAATATAATAAAATGAGCAAAGTGAAATATTATGATAATATAATTGCAAAGTAGAAAATGAAAAGATGAACAATTTAATCAAATGTTTCGTTTCACGCTCGTCTTTAAGGAATTAAACCACGAAAGAGATCACATACACATATAATGCACTTAAAACCTTTGTCGGCAGTACTAAATCAATATTTTCTGAATTCGTTTACTTCATGATAAATTATTATTACTTACATATTGTAAAGATATAGGAGGGATTCGGAAATTCAAATAATTCACTTTATTTCACACACAACAGTTATACACATGTATTATACTCCGAAGACCTCGTAAATCCACTCGCACGCACGCTTCTTGTCAACCGACTCTTCCAGATGCTTCTAAACGACTGCCAATCGTCCTTTGCCTCAACTCAGGCCTGGACACGCCCTGACGCTTGAACACACACATTCGCATGTACAGTGTGACTGTATCATCTTCCTGACGCATATATATGGATGTCTTTATTCTTACCTCTTATGTTTAACTGTCAAGCTTTACACGACACATAGCACCATTGTTTCTTCATACGTACAGGCGATATTCATTAGACGGCTACAAGTCTTTTTATTACTTAATTTAGAACGTTCTTCGCAAATATAGATAGCTTCTAGTGTCCATCTGTATAGTAAGGATTGACGAGAATTTTCCGATTAAATACCTTTGATAATGTCATCGCTCGAAGATTTATTTCAGTTAGATAAAATGCTTATATGTGATATGTATATAATCTATAATAGTTATATGCAGTTTATAATGTTAAGCATTCATATTTCGATTCTTACTTTACAAAAAAAGATTTTGTTTATATGCTTACGTACATATGTATACATGCATATTGAATGTAAAAAATATATCCTCATACATACATATATATATATATATATATATATATACATATATATGTATATTGTTTTTGTACAAACGTTTTATTTTTATTTTTTTTAACCGAACTATATCCATCAAATAGTTGATTATATATAAGAAAGTAGAACTATAGCACACAAATAATTACGAACATTTTTATTTGAAGTTGGCTATGTGGATTTTTGTATTTTTTATCAGATATTGAGACAATCTTTTATTATATTATTACCCTCAGAATATTCTCTCAATTAACATTTACTTTGAATTTAATTTTTAATATAAATAAAACATTTTTTCGATTTTGTCAAGCATTTTTAAATGTTGTAACAATAATAAAATTTTATTAAATATATATGTGAATTCAATCTTCTACTTTGTAAAAGATTGCAACATGCACAAATATATATTTAAATATATATAAACGGAACTATTAAATATATAAAAAACAAAATATTATAATATCATAAGATAAATAGTATAATGCGTAGAAAAATGTATAAAACATTAAAAATATAGTTTTAGTAGATTGTATGTTAATTATCTTTTAAGAAGTAATTATGTGTATGTATAATCAATAATAGAGGAAGATTCTTAATGTAACTCTTTTCAAATGAAAAAAAAAATTGGATTTTATCCATTATAACATATTTAATCTAATTAATATCCAGTACAACAAAAAGTAATACAAGACAAATAAGTGTACTTACGAGTTACGTTAACAATTAACATTACACAGTTTACATTGATAATATTTTAACTACATGTATCATTTATTTAAAATCTAAAATGTTTTCATATATTTAGAGCCATTTTTGGTAATGTTATCTGGAACTTTTGTATCTGTCTTTTTTTTACGAACTATTTTCGTAAAATGATTTATGCGCTTTTATTTGCTAACTTATACTCGTGTATATGATATACATATATATATATATTTATTGTAATAAACCGTTTTATAGGCGGTGCTATACAAAAAATGCACATACTATATCAGCTATACATATAATATATATATTAGACTGCACGTACTACAAGCTGCTACAAGTCAACAAGTTAACAATACACATATAGTGCCTTTGCAAAGCAGCAAAATTGTTCATTACATCAAGTTTACAAATTATAATGTTTTCTCTAAATATTGTATATATTAAAACGAACTAAGTAGATTATTCAATAAGTACTATAAAGAAAAAGAAGCTCTAAACAGGAAAAAACAACTTATCATTACTATAAAATTTTTAAGTACATACCTCTGCTTTTTATATTTATATTCTTTTAGTTTTATCATGTTGGAAAGATTGGAATTTTGTTCCAAGCATGGTTTCAAGTTAATAAGTTTACTGTCGAGTACCGCTAGAATGTCAACAATGAAATTTATAAAGTTTTCGGAACAGAGTAATTGAAAAAAACCTAAAACTAGTGCCGAATAACTAATTGATATTTTTATTCTCGAATGCAATGAAATTTATGAATATTTGGCCGGAATAATTCGTTAGTCCATGTAATATCCAAATTCAGTTGAAGTGTTTTCTTCGGATTCGGACATGTTGAATATGATTTCTCGAAATCTTTTATTACTTGTATTATATCTTTCTCGTGCCAGATTTGAATTTATTTGGTCACCTTCTGATAGCTACGAATAATTCAAATTTATGTTAATACCTCCTTTTCTGTTATTTGTCATCATTTTAAGGGTGGCATAAAATCTGTTCAGAAATAATTAATCTAAAGAAACGTAAACAAATTTGAAAAACAACAAAGCATACTATTTTGTCTGTTGTTGGGAAAAAAGTAAATTTAATTATCTTTCTTCAGTAAGCGCTAACTTTATTCGCTACGAACATTCGGACAAGTGTCTCGAGACTGATTAGGCATTTGGTTTGCTGATACATAGTATTGAAATGTTTCGTCCATGAGAAACAAATGATACAAAATAATGCAAAACAAAGTACTAACGCTACATGTCCAAAGTACGATACTTGATTTTCTTTTTTCTTTTTTTTTATTTTATTTTTGGTTTTTACAATTTGTTCTGAAGGACATTTGGTAAAGTGTTATATCTCATTGGTAAATAAAAAAATAAAATAAAATAAATATAGCATGTGAGTGGCTACCACCAGCGGGGTGCCAGCTTCGTGTTTTCTAAGTTATATCTTTTATGAAGATACTTGATGTGCAATAACTCCAGTCGCTCATTGTATGTACAATACGCGGCATCTTGCGCAGAGCGACTATAGTCGCCCGTAGTACGTCAGTGACATTTTATGGAATAGTAAAGAAAGGGTTGATAAGTACTCAAATCACGTCGACACCGCCTTTCGGCATTACTTAAGCGTGCTTTTCTATACCTCTTTATTCAATTTATGGCCTAATCATCCAGTTTAGAACTTTTTCCTTTGCTTTCAAAATTTTATTTATTAATTACTAATTAATAATTATTTAATTTTTATTAGGTAATAAAGAACTATTACATAGTGAATCCTTATTTCGCCCTGTATTTCACCCGTTATTCATCAATACTTTCTACTATGTTTGTAAGTAGTAATACTTATTATTGTCATCGACGGGATACCCGGTCAAGGCCGACATAGCGTCGATAAAAACGATCGTCGGTAAATCAATGTACCACTACTCTTCACAGAATTTCCGAACGTAACCCGTCCGCCCGTTTTCGGAAGAGGAAGAACCCGGCACGGTGTAAAACGTCACATCAAGACGACACCAGGACCACCGGTCTACAGCAAGCCTCGATATGCCTCAAACAGGTGAAGGCGGAATCCGGAATGATGTTAAAACAAGGAGTGATTAGGCCATCGAAGAGCCCATGAGAGTCACCCCTGCACGTCGTCCCCAAAGAAAACGGAGGGCTACAACCCTGCGGGGACAACCGGGCGCTAAACGACCGTACCATAGCCGACAGGTATTCGTCGCCGCATGTCGAAGATTTCGCGCAACAACTGCATGGTAAGCGAATATTCTCAAAAATCGACCTCATCCGCGCGTAACATCAAATTCTGATAGCTCCCAATGACATCGAAAAGATAGCGATCAGAATCCCGTTCGGACTATTCGAAGCAGTAGATACCATGTTTGGACTTCGCAACACGACACAAATGTGCCAAAGATTGGTCGACGAAATTACGCGCGATTTAGATTTCGTTTATGCGTACATCGACGATTTCCTGATAGCCTCGGAAGACGAAAAGCAACACCGCGAACATTTGCGAACGCTGTTTAAACGTCTAAACGATTACGGCGTGATAATAAACCCCGCGAAATGTGATTTCGGCGCGAGTGAAATACGGCGCTGAACGCGTGAATGCAATACTAAAAGTTCGGTATGATTAATTTCTACCGACGTTTCCGGGGCCGCGAATATTTTCCAACCGCTAAATGAAATGCTAAAAGGCGTAAAGAAGGGCAACGCACCCATCACGTGGTTAAAACAGGCTGAAGATGCCTTCCACGAGTCAAAACGCGACCTCGCAGACACCACGATGTTAGTCCATCCGATACCAAGCGCGTCAGTCAGCCTCGCAGTAGACGCGTCCGATTATGCGATAGAAGCGGTCTTACAGCAACGTGTGTGCAACCTGGCAACCGCTGGGATTCGTTACGAAATCCCTGACTCGCGCGTAGTGGAAGTACTTCGAATACTACGAAGTACTTGCGATGTACACCGCGTTAAACGGTTTAGACACGCTGCGGAGAGGAGAAATTTTGTGATTTTTATAGACCACGAATCTCTCGCATACACGTTTAACCAAAATCTCGATAAGTGTTCGCCACGCCAATTCCGACACCTCGATTATATTGGGCAGTTTACAACCGACACTCGGTATATTAAAGGCCTAGATAACAACGTAGCCGACGCTTTATCCCGAATCGAAGCGATAGAGAAATCCGTAGACCACCGAACTCTCGCAGCCACACAAAAGAATGATACCGAGTTACATGAAATCGTCAACTCCGGCACATGCGCGTTGCAGCTAAAAAAGGTACGTTTCCCCGACCACGACGTGGAAATATTTTGCGATATAACGAGTGAAGTCGTACGACCGTATGTACCAAAACCCTTGCGGCAGCGTATTCAATTCGCTACACGGACTTTTCCGTCCAGGGAAACTGACGACGCGTTTCGTCTGGCCGTTGATGAACAAGGATTTTTGAAACTGGACACGGCAATGAATCCTGTGTCAGCGATGTAAGGTCACCAAGCATGTTTCCACATCCGTCGGAACATTCGGAGCTTTGGCAGGTCGCTTTGAACACATACATGTAGACATGTAACGGCACTTGACAACAACAACGACCGGAAGACTGCAGCGCAGTGGTTAACGCCTTTGGTTACGAACATTCAGAAGACCCGGGTTCAAATCCCGGCGTCCGTAATCTAATTTTTCTAAATCTAAATGAGAAGAAAGCAGCAGTACCTCACCCAGCTACATCTACACCAGCAGTAGCCTACTACCACAACTATACCACCTTAGACACATTATCGTGATGCGATATTCTCTCAAGGCTACCGATATTGTCTTTAATGTATATCGACGTTTTCTCACGTTGTCCCGAAGCCATTCCCATCGCCGATATGGAAGCATCAATCGTTGCTTCAGCCCTCCTCCTTCCTTCCTGGATAGCTCCTTTCGACGTGCCTTTAAGATATAACATCCGATCACGGACGCCAATTCGAGTTCTAACCATTTGAAGAATTATGCCGGTTGCTCAGCATTTGCACACGATGGCCTACATCCCGGCAGTTAAAAGCAGCAATCAAATACCACGATACGAATGACTGGGTAGAGAAATTTTACCAATCGTTTTATTGGGTATACGAACCGCCATTAAGGAGGACCTGAACGCAATGGCAGCCGAAATGGTTTATGGCACCGGAATACGGTTGCCGGCAGAATTCTTTTTACTAGCGGATCAACAGGCAAACTCAGAATACGCGATGTTGAAGTGATCGTCACTTCTGAGAAAACTCAACATCTGGTCTTCGGTTTCTCAACCGCCTAAGGTCTTCGAAGGCGCATAGACAAAAGAATGCGTTTAGGAAAGGCCATAAGCGGTACACGTCCGACGTTGGTTGAGGCAGTTGTCTTTAGTCTCAGGGTAACGTTGCTAGCGAGAGGATCTGGATCGGCTTACATAGTACCACATATTTTGTAATTTACTATTCACAATATATACACTTTCAATACCTTGCAGTTTGTTCACGCATTTCTTTAATTCCATCCACTGAATAATCTTAACACGCGATCTGGTTAAAAGAGCGAATCGAAAAAATCAAATCACACCCGATCGCACGACATGGCATGAAGAAAATTTTCATTTTCTACAAACTCGCGTCATCGCCATATGCATTTTTTGCGCTACTATGCTGCCAGAAACCCTTTACAACCACCTTTCGACGGACCATATAAGGTGATACAACGAGACGATAAACACTTTACCGTAGATATAAACAACAAGATGCTAAGAGTTTCCATAGACCAGTTAAAACCCGCTTTTGTTGTACCCGACGACATCGAACAACAACAATAAGACGAAACTAGCTCAGTAACCTACGACGCGTTCGTCCAGCTCAAAATCCAAAATAATCGAAACGTAGGGCGGGCAATTCGGAGCGAAGAGAACCAAAAAAAGTAAACACACTATACTCACGGGTAGGAATGTCCGCTTTCCTGAGCGATTCCAAGCGGGTTATAAATGGATAAGTCAATAAACTAACCAAATTAAGCGAATAGGTTAAATGCGTAGCATTAAGTAGATTAAGAAAATAAATATAAATAATAGAATAAGCTTAGTATATAGGATCTACCTGCGCGGAACAACGACAGCCCTAATACTCAACAACCTTCGTAAAAAGAAAGGAAGAAGAAAAAAGAAAAACGTTAGCACTGGTAAGAGGGTAATGTAGCGGCACAAGGCCGTTGTTACGTCCCGGAACCAGCAATAATCCTAACCCTGGGACAGCGTCCGATCTCCCACTTCTTCGCTCTCGAACAACTTCCACACTCTCGTACTGTCCGAATCGGCCAGTCTTTTGATAAGTTCGTTCTTCAACCGGTCGTATAGTCCCGTCGCCGGCAGGTCGAGCACTATGTCCTCGACTTGTTTTATTTATCATTCCCCTAGTTCGCGATGGCGATGTTAAATTTCGTTCTGTCCCTCACGATGCGCGCGGACTCGAACTGCGCTTCCAAGAGGATTAACCACAGCACGACTTCTTGCAGCCAAAATTATGGTATGCGGAGTTATTGACCCACCGTGTCTATACTGTCGGTGGCGTTCGTCTGACACTTTCTCGCCGACACTTTCGCCTAACATCGCCTAATACGTTCACCTCTTTCTCTTGAGATCACGTCGGGATCACCAATTTGAGATGTAGAATGTGAAGAGTGTCAAAGGACTGCTCGGCATATTAATTTAACGGTGCGTTTATTAATATTATTAGCACGTGTTGCCTGGGCCGTATTCGGATATTTCATCGGTCTTTCTTAAATGATCTCTCCGCGATACTATAGTAAAGGCCAAAGAAGCAGCTGGAAAAAGAATCATTGTGCCAGGGCCGCGAGACGCGACGCGTTCGTCGTTAATTGTAGTTTTAGCAAGATGACAATTCCTTAGGATTATTGCGGTTCCCGGGACGTAACAGAAGCCTTGTGCCGCTACATTAGTTCTGATTATCTCCTATTATTCCCTCAACATTATACTTCTTATTTAATAATTTTATTAGCTTCAAATTTTCCTTTTATTTTTTTTTATTTCATTTCATTTTATTTCATTTTATTTCATTTCATTTTATTTCATTTTATTTCATTTCATTTTATTTTATTTTATTTTGAATTTAATTTTGCTTCAGTTCTATTGTTAATTGTAATTTAATATTTTAATGTACTTTAAGCTTGAAGTTATGTTAATTATTGAGACTACTTTATTTTACTTTAATTTAATTTTTATTTTAATTTTATTCTTAATTTTACTCTTAATTTAATTTAATTATACTTATTTTTTATTGCAATATAGTTAAGAATAAAATATCTACTGCCTCATGCATCATTATATATTATTTAGTTTATCAATCATAATTAGTTAACTGTACTTGGGTGAAAAATTCAATCTATTTCTCCTTTCTGAAGGCCGATTCCCATGAACTTCCAAGAGTTCTGTCTCTGTGTATATGATGTATTATATTACATTAATTCATATTATCTATATTTTCTTTTTCTTACTACACCCGTCTTCTTATGTGGAGCTAACACTTCCTTTGTTGAATTACTATCTCACCAGATACCATCTTATGGTTGAAAATACAATTCACTTCGCAACATGTAATGTTTACTTCATGCACGCATCGATTATTATTGCCTTCAAGATGGCTGCTTGTGTACCGTTACCAATATATTTTAGTCTTGTGTCTTATAATTCTTGATTAGTACTGTGTTAATTATTTATCTACTTCTTATTTCTAATCCTCTTTTAATGAGTAACGTGCAACTGAAATAACTGTAATACCATTTTAGTGTTTTATTATAATGTGTGTATTTATAGTGTGTTAATTTAATATCAAATGCATTGTATTGCTGTTAGAGTCCATAAATTATTAATAGCCCAGCCTCCCAACTAGGCTGTGAATAGGTTATTAACCACCTATTATTCTTTATTTGGTATTTTGTTTAATTTGTTTAATTTAATACATCACTGGTGTATAATACCAACAACCGCTATTGTCATGTAATTTAAAATATAGTGTTATAGATTATTTCAATTCGTCAGGTTGTTATAAAACTTATTTTTCTAAATAAAATTTAATATAATAATATCATATATGCCATAGCAGTATAATAACCTCTTATTTTAGTCGTGTTTGCCGTTGATATTCTGTTAACCTGTCTTGATTAATTTCTAACCTCTTTTTATGTTCATTAGCTGTTTATATTTCTTTCTCTTTCCTTTGTTTTTGCTTCATAATTGCATGACGCAGTTTTTTAAATCTATTCCATATGTCGTCGTTAGTTAAAATTTTGCTCATTAAATTATTGCTATTTATAGTTTCTCGAATTTTATTCTCCAGTTCAATATGCTGTGTCGCCCACTTAGGACATATACACAGTGCATGTTAAGCATTGTCTGGTTCTTCATTACATTTTCAACATTTATTATTACTTCCTTTATTTATTCTGCTTCTATATGCATTAAAAATGTAAGTATCTGCATATTATAATAACCTTATCTTTTTTTATTAGTGAAGATCACTACGCCATCAATTAATTTTCTTGCCCACTTTTCTTTTTTGTAATGTAACCATTCTTTTTCCTGGTCTTCTGTAGCTTTCTCAATCATCCTTTCAATTTCCTCTTTCAAAGAGTTTAGCTCTCTACCAGTAGTGTCAGCTAACATGTTCCATAAGTATTTACTTTTCATGTGGTATATCTTTGCTAACATTTGCACTTTTATGTATATCGGCATGTTACTTGTCAGCATGTACAGTGCTGCATGTGATACAGTTCTGTATGGTATGTAAGTTCTAGTTAATGCTGCTCTTTGCTCTCTTGTCATTATTTACTTATTCTTAATCATCTTTAAGGCTCCAGCTCCATATTGGTATAGCATACATTAATACGGATTCCCAAATATTATAATAAAGTCTTCTGGCATGGTTCAACGATCCTCCCACATTTGATAACAGGCTTCTCATTGCTCCTACAATCGCATTGGCTCTCGTGCATACTTTTTCAATGTGAGTAGTATATTTCGTACTGTTATCGATTTCGATTCCTAGGTATTTTATAACATTTTTTGTTTTCAGGTTATGGTTCCCTATCTTGATATCTATTACTTTAGGTATTCTCATACCTGTTACCAGTATAATTTCAGTTTTTCTATTGCCCAACTGTAGTTGTTCATTGTACACCATTTGTTCATTGCTTCATTTAATTTAAAATTGATATTCTTACCTTTCTTTATTAAAGATATGAGAGCAAAGTCTTCCGCAAAGACAATTGACGTTAATTTGTCTATTCTTTTCAGGTTGTTCAACAACTATCGTACACCAGATTGCATAAAAATAGACCCAGAATCAATCCCTGTGGAACTCCCATGTACACATATCTTTCAATTGTCCCAAATAAGTTTGCTACTGCTATTTTTCTTCCAGATAAGTAATTGCGTAAGAGTATCATAAGTTTATCAGATACTTTCCTTTCTTTAACCTCATTTAGAATATTTAACCATTTTATTGAATTAAAGGCATTTTTGATGTTTATAGTGACTAGTATGCATACTAAATTCTTTTTCTTGCGGGTATCAGCTATCCTCATTACTTAACAGCCAGCATCTACAGTACTGTGTTTCCTCCTAACACCAAACTGATTATTATTAAATAGATCCATTCCAATACATCTCTCAATCAGTTTTTTGAAGATGTTTTCCCACATTTTACTTAGCGCAGGTAAGATACTAATCGGCCTATATGCTCTGGGCTGTAATGGATCTTCCCCAGATTTCAGCAGAAACCCTAGCTATTTTCAATATTCCCGGAATTCTCCCATCCTTGGTGATATTATTAAGCATTTGGCATACTTCACTTGTTCTCTTCTGTGCAATCAACTTAATAATATCAGCTGGAACTCCATCCTACACAACCACTTTCTTAGATTTACCTTTCTGGCTGCTTCAATTACGTCTTCATTACTGATCGTTAAGTCAGTATTTATTTCATCTTCGTCATTATTGTGTAAAATTTCTCCTGCCGGCAATGTCGGTTTCGTCGTAAATAGCGTTTCTATTATTTTTGTAACAGATATGTCCTTAGGTGCGGCTCTCTTAGCTATTTTTGCCATGACGCTTTGTACGGTTTACCCCATGGGTCCTATTCTAAAGTGGTACAGTACTCATTCCATGCTTTTGCTTTGCTCTTTTTGATTTCATTGATCAATTCTTTTCTATTTTTTTTTTTTTGTAAATACTCAATAATTCGTTGTAATATTCTCTGTTTCTTTTTTTGGCTCTAATAGCTTTTCTTCAACATTTGTTCGTTTTTATCCTAATTTTTTCTATCCCTTTGCTTCACCAAGAGTTCGCTTCTGTTGCCAAGCTTACAGCCGTGCATTGATAGGTCATATATCCAATCATGTGACATCTGAAGCATTTTGTTATTTTAGGAATGACCCTTGTTGCAGCGATGGTTAACCCCATTCTGTTTTTTATTATTTTACTATCATCTAGCATATAGGACGATGGTATTGTCACGGATCGAATTTTTGTCTGGTCATGGATAGCGACGTTTGTGTGGTTATTGATCTGCTTTCGCAGACTATTCTTTTATCCGCCCTACCCCTAGTCGCCTTTTTTTTCTTTAGGTTCTTCATCTACTCAACCAAAGACGTAGCATGTCCATCAGAGTTATTGCCCCAATTCTTACAATTTCTGGGTCCTTTTTCTATAACAAATGCAATCTTCTTTTTAACGTATTAATATTCATTACTGCCTCCATCAGTATTTCAATTAGTAGCTTTAGCTCATCTGTTTTATAGTGATTGATTCAGCGTCTTCTGATAGAGATGCTTTATCTTCTTTTTCTTGTTTTCCTCTCCTCTTGTTTATGTTCTGCATTGAGGTGGTTTTATTTAAATCCGCCTTATCTTTTGCACGCCTCGGTGCAATTAGTGTACTATAGTTACTGCAATCAGAATCGCCCGGTCTGTCATCCTCGATTTTACTGATTGCAGTTATTTTATTTTTGTTTCTTTCAATAGGACTCTTCGCCTCCTCTTCATACTCCTTTTTGGAATGAACAGGTCTGTTTCCTTTCTTGCACTCCTCTTTAGATGTGGTAATATTTTGCACGTTATCTTTAGTTTCCTCTTTCTTGTGGTTCTCCGTATTCCGTTTCCAGTTTCCTCATCAGAGTCGTTTGGACTGGTGTCTTCTTCTTTCTCCGTTTCCTCCACGTCGTTCCTCCAGTCATATGATGACCGTCGAGTCGAGTCTGATGAAATTTCCACTATGTGACAGATATAACTCTACAAAATATGTTGTTTAAATTTTCATTAGAGGCTCAGATAAAAAGATTGTAAAAAGTGACCTTTACTATTTTCTTCATGATTCCGAACGCTTGTAATTCTCTCAATACATTATCTAGTAAACTATTCCTCCTAATTTCCACCCCAAAAACTCAGGTTATTTGGCCCAGTTTCTAAAAAGTTATTATTTTTTGAAGGGCGTTCGAATACTTTCATGAGCTGCTGTATATATAAACAAGGGTTGGGCGGGCTTACACGATGGTGTAAGAAATGTCTGCTTTAACTCAATTGCAAATGAATATTATGAATATCTGGGTTAACTTTTTCAATGCTTTGGTGCAAGGCGGCCTGCAGCGCTTGCGTGTCGTGAATTACTTTTCGTTTAATTAAATACTACAATAACTAATCGTAATTATTACATAAACTTAAAGATTCATATAATTTCATTATGGTTACATTTCTCAACTTTTTAACGACTTTAATGTAGGTACAGGATAACTGAGAGATTCGAAGATGCAAACATCGAATATCTCGGAAATATCTAGGGCCGAGTGGCAGTTATATGCATGTATAGAAAAAAGTTGTTCAGAATTATGCCCCCGATAACATATTCAAAAATCATCGACATCGTTGTGTAATAAGGACAAACTTCTAAATAATTACCAAAAATTAGTCACATGAAATTATGTCTCTTTTAAAACCATTCAAATTTTATCTGAAACATTTTTCATAAAAATCGTTATTTATGTAGTAATTGAGATGGTTTCATTATTCGTACCCCACACTGTATACATACTTGTACTTTTCCTTTTCATTAAATCTTCATAAAATCATCAAAGCTTATTGTTCATATTAAATAAACAATTATTATGATAATATGGATAAATAATGGTAGTTTTTGCGAGATCGCGTCAACGAGAGTCGTAAATTCCTGTTACGATACGTTAATCAACGCCACGAATCAGCCGATCCCCCATTTCAATTAAGATAATAGGGGCGGTTGAAATGATTATAACACTGGGTTAACAGGTTTAATATACACTCTTATTTCCAACAACTTTTAAGAATACGATTAATTCGTAGTGAAGTATTTTTCACGAAGATAACAATTTGAGATGTTGACTGATCGAAGATGTATTAACCAACTAGTAACTCGCTCTCAACTCGCTCTCAACTCTCTCTCGACTCAACTGACGATTCGCGACTAGACTCTTGACTAACAACTGACTGTTAATCAATTTTCTCCCTCAAGTATCCCATTGTTGTCTTTTCATATCCCCACAACGCACGTGCTCCGTAACCATCTGTGATCATGGTCATGTACGCCTTCTTCCGAGTAACTATTTGACTGAAGGACCGAAGGCATATTGATGGATCAGTAGGCCGATTGAAGTTTACCAACCCTTTCGGTCTATCGGCACTTACGTTTTATCACAACACGGTATATATTTCGTCGGTCTTTCTTAAACGATCTTTCCGCGATACTACAATAAATACCAAAGAAGCCGCTGAAAAAAGAATTGTTGTGCCAGGGCTGCGAAACGCGTCGCGTTCATCATTTGTTATACTTTTAGCAAGATGACGGTTCCTTAGGATTATTGCGGGTCGAAATAAGTATGTTTATACAGATGGTGGCTATCTTGACCGAGGGATGGATTATGATTTACGGTAGGTCCCGGGACGTAACATAAAATAATAAATAAGATTTCAGAGATAGGAATAAATAAGATAAAGAAAAAAAAATATTTCAGAAATTGATAATATTTTCGTTATGCTGTAGTAGAAAGTAAATTGATAAATAAATTTCATTTTCGGCTTTACTTTTTAGTTACTGACAATTAATAATCCGCCAAGATACCCCTGCACGTGAGCAAACCTCCTTACACGAACGAAAAGAGGTCAGTCCAAGCAGCGGAGCGCTCAGTGATGCTCAATCCAAATGTTGATTTGACATTTTGTAGGAGTTATTGAAAAATTGACTTTAGGTTTTCCGGTAAATATTCACTTCACATCATAAAATGTCAAATTAATTCGTCTTTCCTATGTTAGAGTTTTTTTAGAACATATTTCTAATCTTTTTCTTCCCACGCTCAAAATATATTACGATCATAAAAGGAAGAATGAGATATTTCCGAAACCCATCTGGTAAAGGGAAAGTCTACTTATCTAATGACCATCTGTAATAAATCTTTAGCTATGTGAGGTTTCCAGATCGTGCAAAATAAGTTTGCGCTTTTTTTGAACACATCTGGAGCACAGCCTATTCGCTTCCTCTATACCATATCCTTGTTTCCAAAAAAATTTCTCAAATATCATAACCGTTCTGAGATAATACCGAGTTATGCAACGGAGGTGAAAGCATTGGCAAAGAGTATTGTAAATTTTTCTTTCGGAATGAACTCTCCATCACTACAATGCCGTGTTTTAGACATTTTGAAGCAAGGGCTAGAATAGTTTTGGAAGAACAGAATCATTCTGACAGTCTACGAGAAACTTCCAAAGAAGTGAAAATAATAAGTTAGTTATTTGGGCGTATTGTGTGTGCAATCTGCGTAGTGCGTGTATTATGCGGGTAATGAGTGTTGTACATAGTGTAGCAGTATTTATATTGTAGCCATATTTATTACAATATGTATAAATTTGGAGAACTTTCGAACATGCACCTTTGCTACGGTGCGGCGGATAGCAATAGCACAAAAGCACAAATTTTATACGTCGAAAAATATCCCAATAGGACTATATCCAGCGCAAATATATTTTGCAAAATAGACCAACGATAATGTACCGGGATACCGGTACATTAAAACCTGCTAAATCTAGCGGACAAATTCAGCACGATGATCCGGATCTGGGAAATAGAATACTGCATCGTATGCAAGAAAATTCAAGAAGAAAAGATTTTTGCGAATGGATATAACATCATTCTATTTATGATACAACATGTAATAAATGTGGAATAACAAATATACGTAACGAACATTTCTGGGCATGTGAAAATCCACACGCATTAAAAGTTGACTCATGCAGGATGGTGCACCGTCACAATTTACCAATGCAGTGCAACAGTACTTGACCAGCTGTTTTGGAAACGGGTGGATCGGTCGAAGAGGATGTGTGCTTTGTTCTGTTAGCCAAGTTCTGTTTACAAGAAAGAGGAGAACATGTTAAACATCTATTGTAATTTGTTGTATTTTTTGTAGACACTCGCGGCTGGGACAATCGCGGTGCATGTGTGATTTTGTTGTAGACACTCGCAAAGGCAAAGATTAGAGGAAACATGAATCAGCTCCTACTCGAAAATTTTATAGGGCGTTTTTCGATATTTTCTTATAGGTTTCTACGAGTAAGTTTCGATATTTTCTTATAGGTTTCTACGAGTAAGCAGGTTTAATGTTCATCTACCATTTCTTTTGCGAAACATCGTGCGGGGTTGTTTACGTCTGTGAATACCATGGTTTTCTTCTCTACGATTTATATGAGGTAAGCGGTTATCCATGTGTGACCTTCGTTTGTCTAAGGTTTACGTGTAGGGGTATTTTTAATTGTCAATAATTAGAAGACAAAGCTGAAAACGCAATTTTTTTACTCTTGATTTTCATCTTATTTCGATGTCAAGAATCACCCCTCAAATTTCTTGACATCTGTAGCTGAACACCCTATATGCATAATTGAACTTATATGAAAACTTAACTGCTGCCGTCAAATTGTTCAATATTCCAAAAGGCAACGTAATGTATACATACACATATATCATTTCTAGTGTAACCGCGTAACCATGTGTAATGCATAACCAGGAGGGTATTTTTATCACAAATTTTTATTTCTATTAATTTTACCACACTCGTCTGTGATTTTACCATCTTTATTATTTGGATTCAATTCCTATACTGACTGCTATAAGTCGCAGAAGGCGTGAGAAATACTCTGCTTTTTTACGCGATCAGTATTTGAAAATATGGGACATGAAGTTCGATAAGATGCAAGGTCTATGTTGCATACTCTGGTTTAGTTCATATTCTTTACCTTCAACACTTCCACCGGAGGATGGCGTTAAACATCGTAGTATTCTACATATGTATAACGGTTGATTTATGGTCAAAATTTTACAACATTTTATAACAGTATTAACAATATACAGATAGAATATATGGTCTTCTTTTTTGTTACGCCAGTGTCAGGTATCAAATGTTGCTTTTCATCAAAATAAATATTCCATTATTAAATGCTCTTTTTAACATGCCGATCCGTATCCTTATAATTCTTTAGAATCTTCAACCTGAAAATGTCGCTTTAAAAAAAAAATTAAGAGCAATTTGACAGACACTATCGCGTTATGAGTGTGAAAATTGTGATGTGGGTCTATGTGACGTGCTGTGCTCTAAAATATATCACACTCAATTGTAGTATTAATTGTTACAGTAAATTATTAAAGTTAAAATATACGCATCATATTTTTAAGAAAAATTATAATTTAGTTATCAAAAACTTCGTTCCAATGTGCTTGCGTAGAGAACAGCATTATCCGTCACACATTGCAGTGCTGTATCGATTACGCGTAATTCGTGTCAACTTCTGCCGTACAGAAAAACAGCCTCGCACAAAATTCAGCCATATTTTTGATTGATAGTTCTCCGCGACTTGTAATTATCGATCGAGTTATATATAAAGATTTCGTGCTGGTTTATTATTTAATAAGTCCTGCCAGAGGTTTTCTTATAAATTTTAATACTTTAGATTTAGAATTTTTAATTCATATTAGATCAGTTGTTTGTTACATTTTCGAATATAGTATGCTTAATCATCAAAACAGTTTTTCCGTTTATGTACTTCGCAATTTTAATTTAAAAAATATTTACTCCGCTATAGTAATGTTATATGTGTAAACAATCTTAAAAATACTTTCAATCGCGTAATTACATTATTTTTTTCTATTGTAATCTATTTACTGCATTACTACATTATTTATTATATATAGGTATGTTGCGGGTATTTTATTTCAAAATTGAGATTAACCAACTCAGTTCTGGAAATTATTGTTGAGTTGTAATTTTTATGATAACAAAAATGTAAGATACCTATGTTTTCAATAAATTTCATTTTTTCTTAAAAATTACTGTCTTCTATAAACAAAACTTATTATCCCTTTCAACAATCCACATTATATTGATGTAACTCCACACTATATTGGTATGAGTTAAATGTAATTATCCCATTAGTATACGAATACATTATAAACAAAATACTATAAATGAAAATATTATTTAGTATAGAGATGATACAAACAATTAACTAAATGACGTTAGCTATTGCAAAATAATATGATTTATATACATACATACGTATCAGAAAGTACAAGAATTTGTTACGTTATATGTGATATAATACATATATACAAGAAACACAATTTAAACATAAAAAAATATTTTGTAAAAATAATTATAAGTGTAAAGAATTGTTTATTTTATCTTTGACATAAAGATGATATACTTACGATATATTACCTTTTTGTTTAGCAAAAAAAAGTATTTTAAAAATATTTAAATAAAACGCCATTTGCTTTTCATATTAAGCAGCGTTGGTTTTTATGCAGTTGCATCGGTTATCTGGTTATCTGTAGTTGAAAGAATGTTTCTGATGTGATATTTATATACATAAATTGTATGTGTTTAATATTGGACGTAAAGGCGAAATTGTTTAAATTTTATGAACTGTTATATAGTTGTGAAATACGTATTAATACGTATTAATCGTTTCTGTCAAGTAGTAGATAACATCGTTAGGTTAGAACAGAATTATAAGATTTTATTTTAATTATATTTAATTATATTATGTGGAAACTACAGAATCTAATTATATATAAGATTAATTTTATGTAAAACAATTACTTTGTGTAAATACTGTGAATTAAATTGTATTCTCATATTCGTGTGTAAACAATAGTTGTTATAACCAATGAAAGGTTTCTAAGATATAGATTTTCAAATTATATTTGAATTGAAAAGTGATAGAAAAATATTTTAAGATAAACAAGCTTTTGTTATGACAAAATTAGCTTAGAAATGTTGAATATTGGCATGTGAAAGTTAATTTTATGTCCCTTTTTTTAAAAGTATGAGTACAGTTTATAGCATAAAAATAATAAAATAGTTTAAAAAGTTAAAAACAAATAATTTATTTCAATAAATGAAAGGATATTTTTATACAATTTTCTTTAGCCAATCGTTTAATTGCTCAATACCAGCAGAAGTTTTGGAATCTTTATTATATGCACTACATTCAGCAAACTCAATATTTGTATCCAAATGGGAGAAGTCAAAATCTTTCCCCTGGTTGCCAAGAAAAACATTTGTTGCTGATGCATCTGTAGCTTCTAACTGACTTGTTTTTGTCATGCGTAGTAAATTCATTTCTTTCTCTAATAGAGTCTTTATAACAGCTGCACCTTTTGCCATAGTCTGATCTTGTTTATTGCATAATACAAGTATAGATTTCTTATGTACAGCAGGATCACAGAGTAAGTTATATAAAAATCTGAAATTCAGTAATTATTATTCTCATTGCAGGATGTTATGACTTACAACTTATGTGTACTTACTCAGCTACATCTCGGATATCTTTTTGGAAAGTCACTGAATCAATCACATAAACAAGACCTTTTGCGGATAACTTGAATTGATCAAAAAATTTATAACGCAGACGTTCATGTCCAGGTATATCAACAATTTTTAAAGACCGCTAAATAAATTATCACTTTAGAGGCCTATGTTTCTGGTATGTCAATATTCATGCTTCAAGAAACAATGAAAATATATGTAAAAGCTTACATTATTGATTATGATGTCTCCTGTATTTTCTTTTACAGATGTGTGTGTCTTAACAAATTTAGAACAAAGTAGACGTGCATATATCAGTGTTTTACCAGCATCACTAAGACCAGTTAATAATATACTATTTCCTATAGACCTTCTCCTGTGCCATATGGCAAATAACACTAAGCAAAGGAATAGAATAGAAATTTATATAAGTAGTAGTAATGTTTAAGATTGAGCTGTTAATATCAAACAAACGGCTCTACAGACGTAGGCTTATGAATTTTAGGATAAAAGCCTAAGCAAATATTTACACAAAAATGTACCTATTTTTATATTATGTATACAATTACAATGGTATGTTTGTTTCATTACTTGCAGCTATATCTATAATGTTCATTAATTACTGTGGCTATAATGATATACATTTTTTTTAAACAAATGAATATGATGTCTGTAGAATGTTAGAAATGAAACTATGAGATTGTTCATGTTATTCATGGACATCATTAAAATATAACAAAAACTATTTAATAATACATGTGCAAATTAAAAGAGGGATATGCTCTGTTACTCTATATATATGTGAATTTCAAGTTGTATATATAATTTAGTAGTATAATTTATCAAAAGCATTTAAACAAACATATGTTTTGTTTTACTTGCTACAAAAAAAGAAAACTGTGATGTTATTTTGAATAATGTGATAATAAAATCAGAAAACCTATTTTTCATGTAGATTATGAATCTATTATAATGTTTTATTTAACTTTTAATGCATAACCACAGATGTTGGATACAAAACATAAGGAATTCATAACCTATGAGTATTATATATAATTACCTATAGTTACAATAATTGCGATTATTGCAGCTAACACAGCCATAAACTGAGAATCCATATTGTGATCTGTCAAAGGTTTTATATGCTTATCCATTGTAAAAGATATTTTTCTATGTTTATTATAAATCGCCTCGTAAATACACCAATCCTTGTAAAATATATTAGTATTTGTATGTGCTGTACTATCATTTCATACTGTATATACATATAACACGTAGGTAGAAAGAAAGTACAAGCTATGTTAAAAATGGTTAAACTTAAAGAAGCGCCACCTATTGTAATAAGATATCCATTTAAATTACTCTAGTCAGCTGTAGTATTTATATAGACACATTCCTATATCCATGAGTATTTATGATTTGTAAAAAGATAATAGAAGGTCTTGGGAATTTTGATTCAAGTTTTTAAATGGATATATGAAAAGCAATAAGGACTCGAATGGAGACAAGGGAAAGATCGCTTTTTCCTTTAAAAGTACGCTTATTTCAACATTCAGAAAAAATTGATGGATTTGAGACTAATGTAATATATTTTTGGGTTGAATTTTACCTTAGTGGACTTTCTCTCTTCTTCCAATGTGTGGAACCCGTGAAGTCACTGGCTGCACGTGAGTGACGGCCATTTTGGCGAGTTTAGTGTGTTCTATACACGCTTGATTTTCCGCTCTAACATTACTCAAAGCCTGCAGGTAATAGATTTTCTAAAGCGTCCGAAGTATTCATTTGTGCTCTTTTCGACCGTTACGTATGTTTTTGTTTCATTTTCTTCTTTGATCGCTTTTTTGTAATTTTTTATTTTTTGTCTCTTTTCTTTTTCATTTATTACTTGTTTTGTTACATTACTGTGTTACTTTCAAAAAATAGAATCTACGAGATGGAATTCAATCTACTTCAAAAAAAGCAGCTATTGCTTGGACTTGTGAGTATGGGCTCTTACATGCTGATAAATACTGTCATTATCATGCGAAACCGATTGCGTTATGTGACAAGGTAAAGCACAGGTTTGGTTGATTTCGATATCCACTTGGCCGTCAAATAAGTAAACCATATAATATGTAACCACGATTACTTTTTTGAGGAAATTCCCTTGCCTTTTGACAAAGCGGTCACGTAAGTTTTAAACTTATTTTCGTAATTTTAACATATTATCTAAGCTATTTTAAATATTATTCAATTTTTCAGATTGATATACTGTTTTGCTTGAGACTTTTCATGCACGGATACCGTTCATGAATTGAGCGATTTTACATTAGGCAACGATTTTGTGGTACTACTATCATTCGCAACAATTGCTGTATGGTTTTATTATCGCCGAGAGATGATAGTGGGACACTTTTTAAATATAATTGGGGGAATCCGAAATTACAGGAGGATTTCGGGAGCTGGATCTTTAACCATTGCTCAGGTACTTTATGTAACAATTCGATATTTCAATTTTTGTATTACTTATTACTTTGTACTATTTCCATTTGAATACTGTTTCCATTTTCATATTATGTTATAGACCGACCAAGCCAAATTCGACAAACAAAAATATAATCGTGGCAGCAGAGTTGTAAGTCAGAGTTGAATTTTGGGTCTGATAAATACCCCCCCCCCCCCTCCCCAAAGAAAAGAAACAGATGGTATTAGTGTTAAATGCTAAGGTGAAGACATTAGTTTTAGCAAGGAAATGTTATGCCATGCTGATTGCAGAGGGATACCTATTTAGAATAGTCAGTCATAATATGGATTTTGTAGGTAAACTACGATTGATTTTAGTTTGAGTTAGTATTTACTTCTCAGCCGCCACAAAGTGGCTGGTTATGTTCGTACAAACTAATTTTTGGTCAATTTAACTATAGTTCTTGATGATATGTATACAAAAAAAAAAAAAAAAAAAAAAAAAAAAAAAAAATAGAATCCAATTGACAGCCAGCTAAGGCTTGGATGAGATGAAAAGATCGCTTAATGAATTTGCCGATCGCTTGTGCCAATATTTATAGCGACGATTTTGTCGTCATAACAACATCGATTTGATGGCATCGTTGATAGAATCGACAGTAAGTCTAGAGCATGTAATTCCTCATTTGTAAAGATCAATCAGATGTCCTCTGTGCAGTCCACTTTTTGGACGAAAAATGAATAGAAGTCGATATGGCATCAGAGTAACATGTAAAATACGCTAAAAACGCTCAGCTTTAGATAGTCATAATTTCTGAACCAGTAAATTTTGTAACTTCAAACTTGCATTTTTGGATTCTACGCATCAAAAGCTATTTTTCAGCCTAATTTTGTAGTATTTCAATTAAGTAGTAGCATCTCCATATTAGTGCTAATATAAAAACGCATATATAGATATTTTTAAATTCGCAATGAAAAGAAAATTTGTTCTTTCACTTCCAGATAACAAGAGTGTGCTGCATGAGCTTCATAATGCTCAGCTCATGAAATGCTATATAGTATTCTGCATCTATGTATTTCCATGGCAGTGTCACGTAAACTTGTGACTTAGATTATTAAAAAAGAAGGTTGAGCAAACTTTGTCCATTAGTTGTAAACGCTGAAATAGTGTCTGCCAATTTGATAACATGGAAATCACGAAAATTAAGAACACAATATAAGTAATGAAATATATTATGTTTTTCATAGAAATAGAAATAATATATAAAAGTCGATATTCTAAAAACTTTTTGTTATGAGGATATTATAAATAAGTTTACAGGTGCTAAAATTCCTTAAAATAATTTAATATTGATTTCTTATTTTTATATCATATTTTCTAAATCTTAAATTAATAATACAAATTAACAGAACTTCTAAAGTTTTGATTTTTTCAAACAAATATCGCCTTTATTGTTGTTTCTATACATAGTGTTTGGCTGTAGATGTAAAAAATTTAAGGGGTGAATGCAGCTTTACGTGTTTTTCGGTTATTGATAATTCAAAATTAGCCGAA
This sequence comes from Bombus pascuorum, assembly GCF_905332965.1. Classification (NCBI taxonomy): domain Eukaryota; kingdom Metazoa; phylum Arthropoda; class Insecta; order Hymenoptera; family Apidae; genus Bombus; species Bombus pascuorum. Next base: position 3,076,444 of record NC_083497.1, on the reverse strand, counting down.
ATGTCCCTGTACGCGAGCAAACCTTCTTACACTAATGTAAATAGGTCAGCCTGAACAGCGCAGCGTACACATAACACATGAGCGGCAGCTTACCTCGTAAAGTAAATAAAGGTTCTCTATAGATTGTAGAGAAGACATAATTGGAAACGTAAACAACACTGCGTGACGTTTTGTAAAAGAAATGGTAAATAGTGCATTAAACCTGCTTGAGGTGCGTAAAGATACGCGTAATAAAGTTGTAATAGTCAATTATATTAAAAAATTACTTTAAGTACAAATACAGAGATAGTGTATTCCGTCGTAATTGTCGCTCGCTCAATACTACTATTCAACTCTCTAACTGGTCAGCTATTCGACTATATTGGCTCGGTTTTTAGATTGGTATTAGAGAGGATGTTCGTCTATTTATATATATTAATCGGTGGAGTAATAGAAAGTTCAAAGTTGATTCTGGTTGACGATTACAAATAACAGCGATATTGTTTTGTCCGGATTTCGTTTACCTTTAAATCTCGTAAATCGAAACAGCATTGGTACAAATTGCATTGGTCCAAAGCACAACATGAGTCACTTTAGATTCAAATCGTCCTATGACTCATGTGCCACTACATGTTTACTTGTAAAAATACACAAGGGTATATAGAATTTTTGATTGACATTGATTACGTATATTTGTCATTCCACATTTATTAAATGTTGTCTCATCAGGAAATATACCTATTCGCAAAAATTTTTGCTTTTTGAATTTTCTTGAATAAGGTACAGTATTTATCATCGTGTTGAATTCGTCCGCTAGATTTCGTAGGTTTTAACGTACCGGTATCCCGCAATCATTCGTCTATTTTGCAAAATATATTTGCGCTGGGTATAGTCCTATTGGGATATTTTTTCGGCGTATAAATTTCGCACTTTTGTGCTATTGCCGTCCGCCGCACTGTAGCAAAACTGCATTCGAAAGTTCTCCAAATGTATACATATTCTAATAAATTAGGACTCCACGTAGATACACAATTCACATGGAAACAGCATATCAAATCAATAATAGACAAAATATAGACAGCAAGGAGACAAATGCACTAGCTAACAAGTCGAAAATCCAAATTAAGCACAGAAAACAAATTAAAAATATGCAAAACCATCATAAAACCAATCTGGACGTACGGAATTCCACTATGGGGAACAGCAGCAATGAGCCATATAAGCAAAATAGAGACAATTCAAGCTAAAATTCTTAGAACGATAGTAAACGCCCCATGGTACGTTAGAAACGAGGACATTCTGAAAGACCTGGGAATACCAGCGGTCAAGGAGGAGATTTGCAAGAAGGTACAGAGAAAGAATAGCAACGCACCTGAACCGGCTGGCAGCGGAAACGAACAACACAACAAACATTGAAAGAAGATTAAAAAGGAAACACCCAACAGATCTCATAAAGGATATAACCTAGCAAACACGAGGATGGTACCCCGCTGGGGGTAGCCACCCACATGCTATATTTTATTTTTATTTTTTTTATTCTTTATTCACTAAGATATAATCCAACAAGATATAACACTTTACCAAATGTCCGCAAGGACAAATTGTAAAATAACCAAAATAAAATAAAAAAAAAAAACTAAGATATAATAATTTAGCAAATGTCCTCTGGACAAATTGTAAAAATCAAATAAATAAACTAGAAAAAAAAAATTCTAATAAATATGGCTACAATATAAATACTGCTACACTATATGCAACACTCACTACGTGTACAATATACGCACTATGCGGACTGCACACACAATACGCCCAAGTAACTAATTTAATAATTTTTACTTCTTTGGAAGTTCCTCATCGACTGTCGGAATGATTTTGTTCTTCCAAGACTGTTCTGGCCTCTTGATTTAATGTCTAAAACATGGCAATATAGTAACTGAGAGTTCATTCCGAAAGAAGAATTTGTAACACAAGGGTATGATATTGCGGAAGCGAACAGGCTGTACATTAGATGTGTTTAAATACCCAAAGCTATTTATTAAGATGAGATTTATTAAGATGGTCATTGGAAAAGTGGACTTGCTGTTTATCCGGTAGGTCTGAAAATATTTCAATTCTTCAAGCCTTGGTGTCTTCAGTTTCTATGATAGTGACATATTTAATGCGTGGGAAGAAAAAAATTAGAAGAATGCTCTAAGAAAACTCTAATATAGAAAAGAAGCACAATTGTTGTATTTATTATTTATTTTAAAGTAAACATTGTGACTATATTCGTAGAATAATATAAAATATTAATTTGTCATTTTGTAGGAACTGTTAAAAAACCGACTATAAGTTTTTCGGTAAATATTTAATTTTTATCACAAAATGTATATATTGGCAATGAAACTGTATACCATAAAAATATATCACTATATTTCACCTTTGTCTATTTCTTACACTATTATATTTAGAGGTAAATAATATTTGTTTCCAGAGAGTTGCCTAATTAACTTCGATCGTTGTGAATTATATAAGTGACTCTACCTGTTACGTCGCGTGAGATGGTCCGCGCGACATCCCTTATGGTCAGGCCGCCTAGGCCTACCCATCGTCACAGTGACCCGTATTAGGCCCAAGGAACCTCCATAAACCGCATCTGTTAACCATTAAGTTACAGTCATATAAAAAGCGCCGGTTTATGGAAGGTGCCAAAAGTCCGTTAGTTTATTGCACATCCTCGCTAATTGCGAAGAAAGCAGATGTGCCCTGCGAAACTGCTGGGTTTTCCCTAAGAACAAGGACACCCATGAGCCAAATGTGCAGGAGACTTTCTCCTCATATTGTGTTTATTAACATTGGCCATAACCAATGGGCATCGCGGATCGTTACCCTCACTATTCTACCCAAAAGAGTAAACAGCGAATCCGCGTCCTTAGTTCAGAAGAACACATCCTCACCGAGTTTTCCTCAGTAAGAGCAGTAGAGCAGACAGTCAGTCAGGATCTCGGGCTATGACGCGCTAACACCTCAACCCTCGGGTAAGACCTCAAAATAAAATCTGTAAGTTCCACGTGTTGTTAATGGTGATAAATAAATATATACTAGATAACTGTAGACTACAGTTATTCCAACACAACCACCCCTATTATCGTAACTGAAATCAGGGGATCGCCCTGCTCGCGGTGTCGATTCGTACATCGTAACGGGAATTTACGACTCCCGTTGACGCGTCTCAAAGCGAACGCGTCTCCCCGCGACTGGACGAAAATACACTACCAAATAATATTGTTTATATCTTGAACTACATTTTTATATTCGCATTTTGAGTTGTTGGCAAAATTTGTAAGAAAAAGTGATATAGTTAAGTTATAATGATCAGTTTTATTACAATTGCTAGTAATAATAAGCACACGAGAAAGTCCTTTTCGTATACCACGGCATTGATTAATCAGTACGACACTTGTGAAACTAATATTGGACTTTATTAAGTCCCTGTTGATAGAAACAAATCGTCTCCTTAATCGTAGTACTGCAGTGTTCCTTCTTAGAAATATAATGAAACTTCCAATGTACACAGATTTACTATCAGAATATTTTATTATCCAAACGTTCTATTCAGCAAAGGAAATATATTTCCGAGTTGTGTTTTACTATTGTTCCGTCTGAAGGAACAAAAAACGCGAAGATTTTTGAAAGCAATCTTACGATATATGCTTTCGAAGACACAAGGCACTTTTTAAGTCAGGACATTAGCACTGGAATCAATTTCTTTCCGCAATTGTAATAGTGCTTGTAATTTATCACGCCTTCCTTTTTTTTTTTTTTTTTTCGTGGAGGAAATCCGCACGGACACCCGCCGTTTCTAGGGGGAAGAGCGGCGTGGTAGTGTCGTACTCCAACCGACTAAAACCTCCACGATGACCGTCCCTATTGCGACCGAGGGGTGCCCGGGAACCGCTGTGGTGACACACCGGCCCCCCCGTGCACAACATTCTGTCCGTATTACGTCTCGCACTCTCCCAGAGGTCGTCCGGATCCCCAACCAGACTGCTTGGTGCATCCCGGGTGCTGGAAGGTCCAGCACCTAACTTCATTCCCCTTCGGAGGTCACTGCGGCTCTCGCGCGCCTCATGTAGGCGGGTCCACGGGCACCGCCGTGCCCTCGTCGGCCAATCCTCTCGGGATGGGAAGCCCGCTCCCTCAACCGCTTCCGCAGCATAACTAGCTCGCAGAAGGAGGTTACAGCCTTCCTGCCCCTCTCGCTCGTCAACAGCGCTGCAAAAATCGCCGGTGGCGAGAGGTCGAACCCTATTTCCTCGATGAGAGAGTGTCGCGGCGCAGTGATGGCAACGCGCGGTCGCCCCCTTCCCGATTCGGCGTAAATACTCGCCGAAGCATCCATGTCCCGTGAGCACCTGCGTCACTCTGTAGGTCAGGGGAGGTGCGCCTCCGTCCAGCCAAACGTCCCAGTTTGGGAGGACGGCCCCGAGGACCCTCAGCCCCGGCGCGACAGTTCTTGTGTCGAGGCTGGCGCGCCATCTGTCGAGCAGCTCCCGTCGAGCCTGCGCCTCCGCGTCCGCGTCCGTCGCTTCAACTTCGCCCAGCAGACACCGATTGCGGAGATAGATCTCGCGACACGTCAGGGCCTGCAGCTCGAACAGGGGAAGCCCGGCGAGTACCGCCGCTGCCGCCGCCGAAATGGTGCGAAAACCCCTCGTGATTCTGATGGCCACCGACCTGTGCAGTCTCCTGATCGCTCGGAGACTGCGGCTGCTGGCCTTCAGATCTCCTGCCCAGATCGGAGCTCCGTAGAGGAGCTTTGATCGAACCACGCCGGCGTACAGCCTACGCACTCCGACACTGGGCCCGCTCAGTCGAGGTAGCAAACGTCCCAGGCGTTCGCCGTCGCCTCGACCGACGGTATTAGACGCTCGAAGTGAGCGCCGAATGTCCAATGACTGTCGAGAGTCAGGCCCAAGTATCTCATACTGGTCCCGACCCGGATCTCTGCCCCCACCAACCTCAGGCGATAGTCCGCCGGAGGCGTTCCGTGATCGGCTCTCCAGCAAAACCACATCGCCTCGGACTTCCCGGGAGATACCTCCAGCCTCAACCCTTTGATCGCGGCGACCGCGCAGGCCATCGCCAGTTCCGCCAGACGGACGGTCCTGCTCCATGTCGATCCCTACACTAGCACCAGCGTGTCGTCGGCGTAGCGCGTCAGCGCCGAGTCCGGGGGCATCGAAGCCCGAAGTACCGTGTCGTACGCGATGTTCCACAGCAACGGGCCCAGTACCGAACCCTGCTGGACGCCACGGCACACCGCCCTTCCCATCATCCTCTCGCCCCGCCTGGTGTAGACGATACTACGGTCCCGGAGGAAGGCCCGAACCACACCCCGCAGGTAAGCGGGCACCCGATGGAACTCGAGGGCCCGGCCTATCCCGTCCCAGGGATGCTGCTAAAGGCGTTGACTACGTTTAACGACACAGCCAACGCCACGTAAACCCGCCGCATGGCCCCGGCCGTGGACCGCCGTGGACCGCCCCCTCCGGAAGCCAAACTGGCTGTCGTGTAGCCCGGGAGCACGCTTAGACAGATGAGACTCGAGTCGGGCAGCCACAATCCTCTCCAACAGTTTGCCAGCCTGAACCAACAGGCACACAGGTCGGAAGGCGGAAGGCGAGTCCGGGGAACGTCCCGGCTTCGGCAACAGGACCATACGCCCCTCCTTCCATAGGACAGGGAACTCGCCCCGTGACAGGCATCTGTCAAACAGAGTCCTCAGTCTTGGGGCCAAGACTCCGGCGACCCCCCTCCATACACGGGCCGGAACCCCGTCGGGGTTCTCCCGGGGCCCTCCGCGCTCCGATACTCCCGACAGCCCCAGCTAGCTCATCCTCAGTGATCGCCAACTTCGGGCCTCAGCCACCCGCGGTCCCGTGGTCCCTCCCCCGTTCGCCACAGCTCCCGCTCTTCGCTTGTCCCGCCCTCCTCCCCATTCATCGCACCCGGGAATAGGGCCCCGTAGACTTCCTCCACGAAGTGAGAGTCCATGCTCTCCATCGTGGGAGGCGCCCAAGGACGGAGCTTGTTCAGCACTAGTCTGTATGGGTGCCCCCAGAGATCGGAGTCGAGGGTGGCCAGAAGCTCATCCCTGGCTCGTCTCTTCGCCTCCCTGATGGCTCGCTGCAGAGGCCTCCGTGCTTCGCGGTAGGCGTCGTGCAAATACGCCACCGTAGTTTCATCCTCTCATCGCCTACGCCGAGATCTAGTATATCGGCGCCGAGCGCGGATGCACGCCTCGCGGAGATGAGCGATCTCTTCAGATCACCAGTACACCGCCCCGGCGCGGCGTGATGTTCCGGATCGCGGCATACATGAATCGCAGATCGCCTGAAAGTCGCGCCTCAGGCGGGCTGCCCCCGCCTCCGTTTCTTCATCCGCCGGGGGCTCCTCAGCCGAGGCGACGGCCAGCGCGGCCGCGGTCATGAGATCCTCGTCGCGGTAGGTCGCCGCCCACCGCGGGAAGCTCCTTCTTCCTCTCCCCGACGAGCTCCTGGACCCGCACGATCCGAACAAACGGCCACCTCCCGCGCCACCGACTCTCTCGTCCATCACTATATGGAGGTGGTCCGAGAGTGTTTCCTCGGCCAACACCTCCCACCCCGAGACACGGCCGAAAGCGGCAGGGCTTGCCCACGTGAGGTCCACTATGGACGCGCCGCGCCACGCCACGCACGTTCTGGACTATTCCCGATTGATAAGCCGGAGGTCGTGTGCAGCCGCCCAGTCCAGCACCGCGCTCCCTCTTTCATTGGTCCTGCGGGAACCCCACGCTGTGGAGCGTTGAAGTCCCCGAGGATCAGCGACGGATAGACGCCAAGACGTATCACGCAAGCTGCGAGACCGTCAAGGAAGGAGGCGTATTCCATCCAGCGACATGTAGACGCCAACTACCACCAAGTCGCCCCATTTCACGGTCACAAAGCCTCGTCCCTGCTCGGTCATCGAGCAGGGGGAACCCCCGCGACCCCGGTCCAGAGTATGGCGACCGAGCCGAGTAGATCCCCAGCGCCACGTGACGCATCTGGGATGCTATACGGCTCCGCTACCTCTGCCAGGGCGATCCCCCGCTCCACCAGGCTCTGGAGCATTAAGTCCTGAGCCCGGTGGCAGTGGTTGAGGTTGCACTGCAGGAGCGAGCGCTGTCCACCTCTTCTCCTTCCGTTTACGTCGGGGAAGGCTCCGTTTCCCTGGCCACCTCCTGGCCGTTTCCCTCGCAGTCGTCACGGTCGACCTCCTCTTTATCACTTCTGGCCTCCGTGGGGCTGGTCAACGGTTTCGTCTTTTCACTCGTCGTCGCGTCCCCGCCCTCGTCAGAAGCGAGTCTCATCCCCTGTATGGTTCTCCCCCTGCGGGTCGGTGGCGTACACGTTGGAGACCCCAGCCGGTGCGACGCTGGCAGCCCTAAGTCCGCGCATTTAGGGCATTTAGGGCATTTAGGTGCCCATGCCAGGCAGTCCCTTGCACGATGCCCTTCCATGCCGCACCGATAGCAACGATCCGACCGGTCAATCGCTGACGGGCAATCCCGGCGCACGTGGCCCGTCTCCAGGCATTTGTAGCACTGAAGTTGATGCGCCGGTAGAGGGGAAACCATCGCTGCTGACCATCCTATGTGGAGCCTGCCTCCTGGAGTGTCTCCTCCCCCGGTATGTACATTTTCCTAAGCCTTAAATAACAATAATTCTTGTAAGAACCGTATATGAAATATCGTTTCACTGTCAATGGATTTAGTAGATTTGTTTAGCATGAAACAGTAAACGATCGTTTGGATATTTAAAATATATTGCGTAAAATGTTTTGATGTTGTTTCAACAATGAGTAACTTTAAGAAGTGGTTAATCCAATATGTCAATAAAATTAATAGAAGATGTTCTGCTGATAACGAAAAAATATATTATTGACCACAGATAGCACTTGTATATGCATCACTTGAATTTTTGCCAAGAAAATATTACAGACTTCGAGGAACACTAAAAAGCATGAAACAATTTCTATTTCATTTGTATTTTATTTAGAGATATATGCAACAAAAGTTAGATGACCAATTTTCTAACTAAACAATGTATTAAATACATTGCAACTTTTTGCAAGGTGGGGAAAAATTAAAAATACTTCTAATTTATAATCTATTTCCATTTTTAATGGCATAAAATCACTAACGATTGGATCTTAAACTAGTGATAAGCTTTTTGTATATATATGTTGGGTTGGCGCTAGGGGCGTGTAATGAGTCTTCGTCGATGTTGTTCATTGTTGTTGCACAAACGTTTATTACATAGATATAGTTGATACAAGATTGACAAGCGGCCGCGGTAACTAAACGCTAATGACAATGACCCTAGGTTCAATATAGCGAATCCACGGTCCACGGGATAACCAATACTTTGCTTCGAAGTCTAAGTCAGACTCGACTTACTCCTCGTGATACAAGGATCGCTTGATTAGCTCTTTGCTAAGACGTAGATTATTCACCGATTGTACAAACACACTAGGTATATGGCTAATGAAACTGCAAGAAAGGGAACGACTTTCCGTCACGACGACGCTGCAGAGGAAAACTATGATGGGATGTGCCTAAATGCACGAAATCATCGGATTCGTCAAAGAAAGCCTTCATACGGAGGGTGAGGGAAATAGACATTGCTGTTAATTGGTTAATTTCTATATTGGCGGTTAGAAAAGGATGCTAGCCGACCTTGAGAGAGAGTTCTTAGCGGGAAGCGTCGCACGTGAGGAAATCTGATCTCCCATATCTTCCCGCAATAGGTGACAGATTTACGGGCGAATAGAATAAAGACTGTTTGTCAATCTGAAGGACTTTAGTTAACTAAGTCCTAAGATTTGTAGCGGATCCTCAGACTATCTGAGCATAAACTGTGAATGATGCATCGACATCTGGCGATCATCTTACCCAAAGAATGCGGTCTATGTGTGGCGAGCCGCGGGGCTGTTAAAATGTTTTATTGTCAAGTGCCGGTACTGCCAATTCTTTAAAGGAAAGCTATGCAACTTCATATCTCTGTTAGGCGGAACGTTCATCCCGCGACCGTGGCTACGCTTCGGCGACTGATTGTCGCCTCGAGCCTAAATGCTCATTGTCACAAGTTTCGAATGACTGTGTTTGGTTATTTCGTAAATGCTACGGTATTTAGGTTTTCCAAGTAACTCCAACGGGGGGCCCGGTGTCCTTTCATCTCCGACATAAATATTATAGAACTGTAGATTACAGTTTTATTACATAACAAATACCCCTATTATCCCACAATAAATAAGGGGATCGACCTGTTCGTGGTGTCGATTATTATAATCGTAATGGGAATTTACGACTCCCGTTGACGCGCTTCAACGCGACCGCTAGAACTGTAGCAAATACAAGATCGATATTGATGCCAGAAAGCGGAGAGAATAATCGGCGTTCTGGAGGGATTCCTGCTTAATATGAAGCGTCCACTTTACGGTACAGGATCCTATATTGTAACCTATGGGATTCAGTGATTCTATACGTTGTTCCAATCTGGGTAGTTTACTCTTTGGCGTGCTTTGACGAGTATGACTCATAATAAACATTTTGTACCAAACATGAATATCACGTGTCAGACCAGTGGAATGAAAATCAGGCTAATCGAGAACACCATAGTAGCGCTTAGAAGAACTAATAACAAAATAGATTATAAATATAGAAGGTGAGGGATTATGGCTGAAACCCTGTAGCATTTACTGGGGATACGCATCCACACTAAAGCTAAAAGAATAAAGGGACGCGATGAAATTTGTAGTTTAATTGTGAACAAGATTCCACAGCACTGTACGGCATTTAAAACTAATGAATAAAATCAGGTGTTACATCCGGTGACTCTTTACGTTCGAGGCGGCCACCAGCTGTGCACATAGAATTAAGCGGATCGCAATAATCCTGCGGAACTGTCATAAAACGAGGCTTTTCGATTTACCGTTAAGGCCGTCAATTAGCATAAAGCATCTTCGAGTCAAGAGATTTCTTATGGTTGTTGCTTCATCAGCATGGGGAAACATGGGTTTTCCCATTTTACCCGGGGTTCTGCCCGCAAGTGACCAGTGGTGGGACGATCACCACCGAGTAAGAGATTTCTTTTGCGACATCGTCTTCACTGGATCTACGACTACAGATCAGTCGACATCTCGGCACTGATTCTTCAACCTCAGAACAGTCAACATCTCTTTACCGGGTTATCACCCTTCAATCATTCACATACTTAACTTATACCTTACGCACCAGCGTAACTATCTTTTCTACAAAGTTCTTGGAAATATATACTACCTTTGAACTGTTAATCAAGTATTCTACTCATTAAAACCACCTCTATTATCCTAATCGAAATAGGGAATCGATCTGTTCGTGGCGTCGATTGTCTAATCGTGATGGGAATTTATCGAATTCGAATTAATGGGACTGGTCGAAAAAACATCAGGACTGATTTTCACATTATCAATATGTTGTAGAACATAGTTTAATTTATAAAATAACTAAAGAAATATAAATATAAAAGCGATTAAATAAAATGAGTACGTATGCGCACATATTGTTACGATGTGATCTTGATCTTCGATGTTTGCAACCGCTACGTGTTAGTCTAGATGTTGAATCTTAGGTTTCTCGAATTATATTTAAATCAAAACGGTAGTTGCTGCCACCAGAAATAGTTGTTGAACTATTTCGATTAGTTCGATTCTCGTCCGTTATTTTTTTTTAAACAAGGCAAACGACTGAATGAAATGATTTTAAAAACTTGTCGCACCCTTCTAAAGCGCGGCACTATTTTGAATTTTCAAACAGTTGTATCTTCGATGTTCTAATTCATCGTTAATTAGCGTATCAATACGACTGGTAAATAAAATTCCACGTTTCGGTTTACCCGCTATGTGCAGGAGTATTAGTACGGGAAGGATTAAAATTTTCTTGGAATAAATAAATATTTCTGATATCTTCTTAATTGGTAATTTATTCGAATTATTTACTCATATGTTTATTTACAAGACTCTGACATTGATTCTTTATGTGAGTTATAGAACAGGGATAATAGTTATTATTGTAAATTACTGGCGATGGAGATTTATATTGATGGCGAAGGATGGATTTCCGTTTACTCTATGATTAATTCTGATATTTTTCAAACCTTCTCTTCTTCACTTTCAACTTCGATAGCTATTGGACGTTGAAACTAACATTCTGCACGTTTTCTACTGTTATGGATTTCATTTCTATGATTCCTTCTTGTTTTTGATATCTAACATGTATATAAGTTATCTATAATAATGCTGTCTGTGGAAACCAATGTCGTTTCACAAGTCTTGTCCAAAGATATTTTTTTTTATTTGGAAGAGTTTTACAATTAAATCTCATTGAGAATTATAAGTAAATTATTCTAGCGTGGTACTATAACTTTTTTCTGCTAACAGTTGGAGGAGAAATGCGAAAACTCGTAGGTGTCTTCAATTGTGTACTTTATTGTGATATTGAAGTATTTGTACGCATCCTATCTTTTATTTCCCTTAAGTTTTCTGTTTTTAATTCCATTTGCCTAGAATTTTTGCTCGCGCTATTCGCGAGTTATGACGTATTCTTTTTCTGTCTCGCTTTACATTTCTTGTGTAGCGCGAGACTTAACGATATAATATTTATATGTAACATTTACAAGTTATAAAATGAAAAAATTATCCATGTACATACAATATTTCGAGAAATAACAAAAAGAAATATTAAAGTTGCTGGGAAGGTTTAATAAACGTAATACGTTTTATTAAGTTTCCAAATAATTTATTTCGTGTTCTTGAATACAGTTGCTGAATAGTATTATTTAGTAATATTTGTAAAACTGTCGGCTGTCATTAATATTTTCGATGTTGCTTGGTCCTGCATTTATTTTTCCATTCGTTCCTAACTAGGTTTAATAACATTGAATAGAGAGTACGACGGGCACGGAGGGGTTTAATAGCAGGACTCCGGTAAGAGTAGCCAGAGAGAGGACACCGAAAAGAAAGAGCGAGGCGATCTTCGTTAAGGTCGGACAGGGCGTCAATTGGATTGGCCCACCTACAGGGAGGTGGCCAAGGCGAAGGAGACGTCAGTGGTGAAAAGAATCAGAGCCGGGTATGTCCTGATCGAGCTCACCAGTAAAGTAACGGCGGGCGAGGTCGCTGACAACCTCAAGAAAGTAATGCGGCAGGGTACGGAGACAGTTCCTCTTGCTAACAGAGAGACACTTGAAATTAAAAATAGAGGCCCGATAGCTACGAGGGAAGAACTAATCCAGGATATAGCAACAAGATTAAATATTAAAGAGGAGCAATGGAGGTAATAGGTGAGGAGCAATACAGGTGAAGTCCTTAAGGATGACGCCATGGGGAAGCAGGCGGTGCTGTCGGCGAGCACCGTACACAATGATAGGCCGATCAGAATTAAACACAGCTGACAGTAGCGACGGCTAGGATTCTGCCCAATATAGTGGGATGTTATGTTGTTGTTAGATGTCGCATGTTGGGACATAATGTTGCCAGGTGTACGGTGGTGACCGGCGAAATGGAAGATAGAGAGGGTTGTGCTCATACCTAAACCGGGCAGAGTTCCCACGTTAACATCGTCTTTCCGACCGCTCAGCGCGCTTCCAGTACTTAGTAAAGTCCGGGAGCACACGTTTAAGAACCTGATCGAGGAAAGTCTGGGACTGGACGCATTTCATGATGGCCATTATGGGTTCAGGAGAAGAGTGAGTACGGTGGACGCCCTGCATCAAGTAATAGATCTTGCTGGCTGGTCCAAAAGAAGAAATAGGATTTGTGTGTTGGCGGCGGTGGACGTGAAGAATGCGTTTAACACTCTCAGCTAGAGTAAGATCTTGGAACAAACAGAATCTAGAGGGATACCCAGGAAATTGGTGACGCTCCTTGAGAATTATCTCGAGGACAGAAAGATTATAGTAAGGACGACAAGAGGAACGTTAAGGAAGAATGCGTATGTTACGTCGAGCGACACTCTGCCTCGACCGGGCCACATACCGCGGGCAGGCTGGCAACCAGATGTCCTCACATCATCACGGCGTGCCTTCAATAGCCTCAAGGACCCATCCTTATTGTTTACTACGGGAAGATTCGGGAAGATTCGTTCTGTCACGTATGATGCTGTTGCGCCGCGAGGCTTAGTATGGATCGTGTTTCTAACCGTCGCTCGCGGTCCTCCAGCGTTGTATACAAATTGTCTCATCTTCCCGACGAAACATACAATGTATCGACGAGCGTATGGTTGCCGCTAAGCCGCGAGTTCCAGAAACGTCGATTTCGGTCCGTTCTTCATTTTCACAAAGAAGTCGGCTTACGTGATTGTCACGGATCGAATTTCTGTTTGGCACGTGTTACGCCAGATGCGATGGTCCTTGCGAGGTTCCCTATGGTCTGGGCGCCAAGACCTACACATTGTTACACTGATCCGCCACAAGCCTAAGGAGATACCATAAACCGAATCTGTTCAGTTTCATTTCTCTTCACATAAACATTTTCGGTTTACGGAGAAAGCGGGTATCTGGCGAGATAACAGGCTTTTCTCATGAATAAGGATGCCCACGAACCACATCGGCTCTTCTTTTTCTTCACAGTTTCATCTACTAACCAATGGGCATCGCGGATCGTTACCCTCACTTTTCTACTGAAAAGTGTGGACGACGAATCCGCGTTCTAAGTTCAAAAGGGCACACCCACACCGAGCTTTCCTTCTTGATGGTACGAGACGGATCCGGACAGTTCTTTTCTTGATCTCTTGTAATAAAAAATATAACTGTGACCAATAAACCCAATTTTTTACTGAATCTTTGGTTATCACTTAAAATTACGTGACATTTTTGGCGATCCTGCCAGGATCCATTCGCTTCAGTGTAAACGAAATCACGATTTCGGCGTACGAGCATCATTGAAGATCGAAGGATTAGCGGACCACTACGAATCTTTGCTACTACGAAGCCCTGCAGCAACTTTCAACGTTCCACCACGGTGAAACTAGACGAGAGGATTACGGTCAGCGCAGAGCAAGCCTACGAATAAGATTCGGAATCCAGAAGCAACCGGAGTTATGGATAATTCGACTCGTGCCATACTCGACGCGATACAGAAACAAAATGAGAACTTCGCCGAACAAATCGAACTTCTTGCGCGACGTATAAAAGAAACGCAACAGATAACCGACAGTGAAAACAAGAAGCGTACGGCAGAAATTTAGATGCTAAACAAAAACATCTCAAAAATTATGATAGGACACGACGTTACTACGGAACTAGGCTCCCTGATTACTATGGACGGAGCTGTTACCGCGAGAGACAGAACTCCCCCACCATCCGTTCCAATTCGATCAGAAGCAGATAACTATCTCTCCTACGAAGACCGTTCACCGCGATTCACCTCTCCGAGCTTACGAGCCAAAGACGCGATAGCATGTATACCACAGTTAAACGGCGAAGACGATATCGGAGTAGAAGGGTTCATACGCGAAGTACGCGAAGTGTGAGCTTTGTGTAGTGAACAAACAATATTGCTCAAAATAATCAAGATCGGGAAAATTACGGATACAGCCGCAATGGCCATCCACAATATACCAATCAACGAATACGGACATCTGTACGATGCCCTACGACGAAACGTAGCCACCCAAGTCTCCGTTAGGGAACAACAAGACCAGCTACGCGAAACAAGACCAGCTACGCGAAACAAGACAGGGACGCGACGAAAGTGTTCAGAGTTACATTATCAGATTCCGCAGAGCGCTCAATAAATTACAGTGCAGTATAACAAACGAGTACTATGATGAAATCATTAGACGAGCAATGAAAGATAGAATCCTAAGAGACTCCGTAACCGATTTCATCCGAGGATTAAAACCCGAAATAGGACGAATATTACTCGGCAATCCACCATACAATATCATCGAAGCCGAAAAGAAAGCCGCCGACGTTGGGCGATACTTCAGGGAAGATCGAAGTTGACGACCAACAACCAATAAACCAGGCCTACAAATTAACGCCATAAGAGAAAGACTACTCACAGTGGTTCTACGATCCGACAGATGACGACATAAATTCCTCGTTGATAGCGGAGCAGGAATTAACATACTCAAACGAAAATGTGTATTACGACCAATAACGATGAAGGAACAAAAATTCTCGATGGGGCACTCTAGATTTAAGACTAATGAACACGCCTTGATAAAATTATTTGGTAAGGTTGTAGAATTCTTTGTAGTAGACAACAATTTTCCAATTATAGAGGACGGCATGCTCGGTTTTCCAGCTCTAACTAAATTCAAATTTGAACTGTCAAATCAAAAATTAAAACTCGACAATAATAATCTCTTGTTACAACAGGAAAACGACGTACCTCTAAAACAAGTAGTGTCAAAAACAGTCTATCAGAAAGAAACTCTGTATTCGAAAAAAAAAAAAAAAAAAAAAAAAATGGGAGAGAAGAATATTTGTATAGCAATTTATGTATTAATTTATTTTTTCTGCCGACATGAAATCTTAATCAACAGCCCCAATGCGACAGCCCCAATGCGACAGCCCCACCAACACCAAAGGCCCTGGCCGCAACACACAACGCCTTACGCCTCTCGCTGACGCGTTTTCCTCGCGACCGCGTCTCTCCACGAACGGTCGTAACAGTGTACGCAGGTGTCCTTCAAGGATCAATCCTTGGACCGCTACTCTAGAATCTGGTGTATGACAGTCTACTAAAGGAGTTGAAGGCAATTCCGAAAATGAATGCTGTCGCTCTTGCCGACGACTTGGCGGTGATTCTTGACGTGGCTAAGCACGAAAAGGCGGAGAATAAATTAAGTATGGCGGTGGGTGTGATTGTGCGGTGGTGTATCGATAAAGGATTGTAGATTGCACAGGAGAAGACCAAGGTGATACTGCTGACGGGCAAGCGAATCCCCATGGTAATTGAAATGAATGTGGGGGCCACTTTCTGACCACAAAGCAGGAAATTAGATACCTTGGGGTGTAGATAGATAACTGCAGAAGGTTCAGGGCTCGTTTGGAGAAAGTGTGCGGTAAGGCCGATGCCCTTATGGGAGTATTGAGATCACTGCTTCCCAATGTGAACGGTCCCACCGGCTCTGCGAGGAAGCTCTAGTATGGAGTCTGGGAGTCAGTGGTGCTCTATGCGGCACCTGTATGGGCAAAGGCGGTAAAAGGGAAAAAAGTTGGAATGCTCTTAAGAGGGCGCAAAGGGCCGCACTGGTAAGATCATCTACGGCGTCCGCACAGTGTCCCACGCAGCACTGTGTGCGCTTACGGGCACCTTGTTCATTTACTACACAGTCGAGCTTCGGTCGAGCCGAAAAATATCGAATCAAAAGAGAATATTTAGTCACGAGACGATACCCGTTCAAGAGAAGATCCGGCCTCGGTCTTTTATGAAAGGATCAAGACAGTGGAGGAGTGTATGGAGGATAAATGGAAGGAGTGGTGTGACTATCGCAACGATAACTGGACGAGGAGGCTGGTGGCAGACGTCTGCACGTTCAGGAGGCATAGGAGGTACAGCCCTTGGCATTGGCAAGTTATTTGGATACGAATTGTATAAATTCTCAAGTATACAGTGTGATTATACGACGACCGGCTACGTCAACGGACATTTCCCTTTTATATAAAAAACAATATGGATAAGTTAAATAAGGTAAATAAACGTACGGCTCAGGGGGTTTCGGAGCCTCCAGGCCCCGTCGGTGATTCGAGTAGCGTCCCAGGCTCGACCCGACGGTCACCTAGCGACTGGACGAACGGCGAGGGGAAGGTCGATCCCAGGGCCTCCCCTCGTTCGGTAAACACGACCGGGGACCAAGAAACATCCACAGTTGTCAAGGAGGAGAATAGGTGCAAGAAAATCACAAGGAAATACCTGGAATTTGACGAAGATATCGCGGAGGTCATCGAAGAAGTCGAGATGCCGATGCAGGCAAGCAAAGAAAAAACACCACCCAGCGAAAAGGCGATCCAAATCGTCAAGGAAGAATTCTTGAAAGGCGACAAGATCATTAGATATATGAGAAAGTCACCAGAGGAGGAGAGAGCGTGCAGACTAACGAGAAGCCTGGTCAGGAGCCAGTCGAAGGCAACGAGGGACGAGGCAGCCAGCACTTCGGAGCTAGACACACCGGCAGAAATGTCGGACTGCGGCAGCGAAGCGGCAGTAACAAGGGAATGTCTCAGGAGGAAGGTCATGATGAACAGAGCAACGGCCGAGAACAAAAGCAACGACGAAGACAGTATCGTCATTAAAATGAGCGAATGGAAGGCGATGACGAAAATCATCAGAGAAGTCTTCCGCGAAATTCAAGGAATAGGTAACAGACTATACCTCACGAATAAAAAGGATGCCGACATCAAGAAAAGGAGGGACGCTATTAGTAGGAGATATCGCCCATCGAAGGGAAAGGAGACACTAAAAGAAAGAGACCAATGATCGTGGAGGCCTCCTACGCCGAAGTCTGTACCGGCAACAGCTCGGCAAAAGCGACTTCGGATTGCACGGACAGCGATGGAAAGGAAGACTGGATCTCTGTCCGCGGAAGAAGAGAAAAATGAACGGACATCCCGACGATGGACAGGAAGGCGAACGCAGAAAGGGTGGCAATGGACAGGCCAAAGAGGCCGGAGAGGCCGGAGAGGCCGAAGAAGGTGCGCAATATTCTTGCAATATTCGCAATATTCGGGCCCGAAGCGATTCCCGTCAAAGTAGGACAAGATAAAGAGTGGATCCAGGTCTACAAGGAGATGATGGGTGCGAGGGAGGTCCTAAAGGAGAGCAACGGGATCAGAAGGACCAGAGCAGGAGACATTCTGATCGAACTGAAAGCAGGTAGCGACGCCAAAAAGACCGCGGCGGATATAAACACGGCCCTAGGAGGCAAGGTGAGAGCGCTACCAATGCGCGAC
The DNA here is from genome assembly GCF_905332965.1 of Bombus pascuorum. Classification (NCBI taxonomy): domain Eukaryota; kingdom Metazoa; phylum Arthropoda; class Insecta; order Hymenoptera; family Apidae; genus Bombus; species Bombus pascuorum. The sequence goes on along the minus strand of NC_083497.1, from coordinate 3,058,460 downwards.
AAGACCTCCGTGGAGATCAGGGATATAGACCCGCTCGTAAGCAAGGAAGAACTAGCCAGGGAGCTAGTAAGCCAATTAAACATACACGATATCACCGAGGTCAAAGTGAAAACCCTAAGAATGGCGCCGTGGGGTACTCAATCGGCAATAGTAACGATGACGAAGGCCTATCTGGTCAAAGAAGGGGCGAGCCGGAAGATCAGAACCGGCTTGACGATAGCATCGATAAAGGCACTACCCAATGTGGTAAAGTGCCTCAGATGCCACACGTTCGGGCATATCGCAAACAAATGCACGGCGATAAGCCCTGGAAAGGAGATTTGCAGGAAGTGTGGAGCCAAAGACCACACGATAGCTGCCTGCGTCAACGCACTGTAAGGAGAAAGGAGTGAAATTTGAAATAGGAGTGTAACCGAGTCCCTAGCTTGCCCAGAATATAGAAGGCTGTTGAGAACGAAAAAATAAAGATATTGCAGATAAACCTCAACAGATGCAAGCTGGCGCAGGACTTGATGCACCAATGCGCGATCGAACTCAGGCCGGATATAATAATAATATCCGAGCCGAACAGGCAGCTACCTCAATGGTTTAATGACACCAAAAGGAGACGCCTCGATATGGGTCACCCTCCTCAATGGCGAACTTCCTGATGAAACAACAGAGGTCAAGGGCGACGGGATAGTGGGCGTTCGCGTCGGCGACGTCTTCTGCTTCAGCGGATACTGCTCGCACAACATAAATAAACAAGAATAAAGAAAAAGATACAACGGGGCATGAAAGGACAACCCTGATGACTGCCGACAGGTATTACCGGGGTTGTCTGTTCTCAAAGCAGAGGAAGAAGGAGGAGGGGTTTTTAGTGGGTATGGCAACAACATCCGCCCGAGTCCCACATAACCCAGTAATGCGGGTCACTGGGCATGCGTAACAGTATTTTCCCCTCCTCACACAAAAAAAAAAAAAAAAAGGAGGCATAGGAGGCACATTGACCACTTCACGATGCTGATCCTGACTGGACACTGTATTTTTGTTGTGTATCGAAGGATGATCAGGGAAGTAATACACGCCCGCTGCTGGGACTGCGAGGGTGATCGCGACGACGCTGGGCATGCGTTGTTCCACTGTCCCAGGTGAATAAGGGAAAGGACCGAGTTGGAAAACCATGTTGGTACATCATTGACAATAAACAACTTGATCAGGCTAATGATGGAAAAAGAAGACAATTGGACTAAATTCCAGGTCTTGTGCAATAAAATTATGAAATCTAGGCTTATTCAAGAGAAGACTGAGGGGAGAAGAAGAAGGCGTTAGAAGGAGTTGGTAGAAGTGCGGTACTAATATAAGGCCAACTCTGAAGTAATGCCGTGGGGCGTTCCGGGGTTGGTGTTTGTACGGTTAAAGGAGCGGATAGAGGAGGGATTTCTAGTGGGTATGGCTACAGCATCTGTCGAACTCCACATAACCCAGCAACCCTTCACTGGGTATGCGTAACAGTATTTTCCCCTCCTCGCGAAAAGAAAAGTGTACGGCAGTGAGCTGTGCATGCAGTGTGGTGATAAGAATCACACCATTAATCAGTGCACCAGGGAGCCTAGGTGCGTTATTTGCGCCAATGAAAATACAAGTAACCTGAGACATGTCACCGGATCCCTGGTATGCCTGGCCGTGAAGGATGGAAGGCGAAACGACATAGTACGTACAAGATGAAGATACTAATAATTAATTTAAACAGGTGCAGACTTGCACAAGAATTAATGTATCAGTATTTCTGTGACGCCAGAGTTAACATAGTGTTCATTACAGAGCCATATCGGCAACAGACATACTGGTACAACGACGCGTCGCTATGGGTCACCCTCTTCGAGGGAAAACAAGCTGACGACACTATATTGGTCGCTAAAGATGGTCAGTCGTTAGTCATGAGTCGATAGTCGATAGTTGATAGTTAGCAGCGATAGTTGACCAGAGTTCCTCGACACATCTTGAGCAATCATCATCTGAACTTCTATCGCGCATCGTAACGTATCATCTAGAAATCGAACTTGTAACCGCACACCACGAACCGCTAATTGTAATCGCAAGCTCTACGCAAAGTGTACATCGAGAGTATTTGTTAATAAATATATTGTTAACTATACTCAAGTGTTTCTTCAGCATCTATCACGACCTATCCACCTCAGGGTATTAAAGGAGTTAAAGGCAATTCCTCACCTGAACGCAGTGGCATTTGCTGACGACTTAGCTGTCATACTTGACGTTGCTAAGGAACAGGCGACCACGAAGTTATCCGATGCGATGGGCGTGATTTCGCGGTGGTGTGCCAATTGTGGATTAGGGATTGCTCGTGAGAAGACGAAAGTAATATTCTTGACGGACAAACGGATCCCCAAGGTAATCGAGATGAACGTCAAGGTTTTAAGCTGTGTGTAGAAAAATTATGTTAGCAAGAATGACGTGGAGAAATATGAAGAGAGGAGGAGAATAAGAGGAGCAAGAAGAAGAAATGGGACCCAAGTATGAGGGAGCGGTGCGTAGTTAAGCCTGAAGTAATCCTGAAGTAATGCCGTAAGACGGTTCCGGGGATGATGCTCGCACAGAAGAGGAGTGGAGAGAGGAGGGCTTTTTAGTGGGTATGGCAACGCCATCGGCCGAGACCCACATAGACCAGTCTGAACATGCGTTACAGCATTTTCCCCTCCTCGCGCAAAAATAAAGTTTTAATAACATTTATTTCTCATTCATTTGATAGATACTGTCATGTGATAAATAGATTTGTAATATGTCATACCTTGATACCTTGATAGAATCTGAAATGAATAATCCCCAGGATAGATATTCAGAAAGAGCAATTTCAAAATCGACGAGTTTTGCCGAAAAAAGTTGATTCAGGCTCAAGTCAAAATTGTACTGTCTGCTGTACATATCTACAATAAAATGCTTGTGTCGCTTACCTCTTCCACTCCATTTATTATCCATAACTCATTATTTCAAAATAGTTGTATCAATGTAATAATGAATATGAAATACAAATATTTATATTACCAGCACTGTCCAACGATTGAAATCCTTCGTTATGGTTTGGTGTTAAACATTAATTATTCTTGCGACTGTACTTGTGATATGTCATTTATATATGGAAATTGTTGTACATACGTTCCGGTTGATGATTTTTGTACAGTATGACTGCCTGTTGATTGATATTACATTGATGCTTGTGATTGAGTAAGTACTGAGTTTTATAGACTGTACTCCATTGGTGACGCATAATCTGGCAATACTTGTGACTTGCATAACGTATTGAAATTGTTTCAGGTGTGTTACGTTTTAAACAATAACTATGCGAAAGCTTTGAATTACCTCAACGTTTGGATACTAGATTTCGATTGTGGCGATACTTGCATCGACAGGAGATATCTAAAAAGGTAACGGTTTACTTGTCGCATAATTCGATGATTTTCCTAGTTGAATATATTCTCTGCACCAGTTGTATTCATGCTATATGTGGGTGTTCTGTGTACTTTTATTGTTTATAAATATAAATCAAATTATTAAATTAACTCGACAAAGATATAGAATATATAAAATGCGTAATATTTTACGCAAACGTTAAATATTGTACATACCTGTTTACGTACACGAGCGGGTTCAAAATCATCGAATCTTTCCCAAAGTACTTTTCCGTCCTCTTTCTTGGAAAATCTAACTTGCATATTATCCTTTGCTACCTTCTCGTATAATAAAATCATTTTCGTACCACCAGCCACCGACATATTAGAGCGACTGAGCTCGCACATCACAAGATCTGATATTACCTTTAAAATATTTATATATTTAAAGTATAATTAAACAACTGATTCTCTTTCAAAGCGGAATACAAAATATAATAAACTTGAACATGCTTTTATCAAATATAGGGTCAGATACCAGTGATGATAATGGTGTATTGAACATTTCCTTCTGTGTTCCCCCTAAGAAAACTTGGAAACACAACCGCAATGTATTTACATCAATATTAGTAGGTTTCTTCTTATGTTCAAAAGCCAGCTATTAAAAAGTGAAACATTACTTATTTTATGTTAAATGCACCTAGATAAATTTACTGGATTTAAGCCTACTTCGAAAGGGACCTATGCGAAATTCCTCTTTTATTTTAAGTGTGTCCTCGATATCCTTTTTTTTTTAACACATTAAGTACCACAATTTGCAAACATGACAATCATACCTTCTGATGGCACTTCTACTGTATAAACACCGCGTTTAAATGTTCTCTTCCCAACACGATTATGAGGATGTTTGTAGGGTTGATCTTTTGTTACACATGCTACTATAACTTTAGCTTGACCTTTGTATCCAACTATTTGTAATAAATATTATTTATTGCTATATACTATATTGATTCCAAATATAGCCTATTTTTCATTTTTATTATTTACTCTTATACTAGGAAATGTTTTGTTTTCTGGTGTATTATTTACCGATATGCTACCAGCTGATCTGCCTTCAATACATAGTAATGCTGTTACAATATCCATTTCCTAGATTACATTACACAAACCCAGGATCAGTAATTTGGATAACTTCAACCGTATCAAAAATTTTAGAGCTTTAAAAATCGTTTGATTTGACCAAAATTTGTGAACTTTTTTGTTTTGTTACCCCGTAGTTTTCAACTTGTAGAATTTAAAAATACAAATTTTAAAATAAGAAATTCACGGGAACACGTCTGAAGTTTGGGATGTGCTGGAACCCGAATGTGTCAGAGCATCGGGTAACCGGAAACCTGGGCTACTCGAACGCGACCGGTCGGATCGGCTTGAAAGTCGAACGGACTCGCGTAGGTACCCGGTACATACATACATACATTGCACATCATACTTATACTGTACACTCGTGACTCTCATAACAACACTGTTTCGCTTAACAGGATTCCAGGTTTGCCTCGTCGTACCGACCAAGAAGTATTCTACCGACGATGAGCCGGTCTGAGAGGTCTGAGAGAATGCGTTCAAGTCGGCCATCGAAAAGGAACCCGGAATGGACCCGTTTCACCGGAACCAATTTGGGCTCCACAAGGGCAAAGGCACCATCGATGCCGTATCGCAGGTCTGCAAGTTTGCCGATTTTTGCAGAAAGAAGGACTTATTCTGCGTTATGATGTGCATCGAAGTGAAAAATGCGTTCAATACCTTGCGTTGAGAGGTAATTTTGAAGGAGGCGAGGCATAGGAGTCTCTCTTACAAATTGACGACGATCTTCGCGAACTATCTGAAGGATCGTTTCATAGTTCTCGATAATTCGATTGTGAAAAAACTTTTCGCTAGTGTTTCACAGGACTCAGTGGTGGGCTCGCTACTGTGGAATTTAGTTTATGATAGTCTTTTAACCAAATTTGATAATCATGTGAATTTGAGAGCTATTGCATTTGCCGACGACCTTACTGTCATGGTGAGTCTGAAGAAAAAGGAAAGTGTGGAGGATATTTTGAATCTCCACATGAAGACGATCCTAAATTGATGTGAAAACTCGAGCCTTCAGATAGCAAAGGAAGAAACAGAGATCTAGACGTGGTGTTGGACTCTGACAGAAAGTTTGGTGACCACATTGAGCTAGTTTGTACTAGAGTGGATGCGACTGTAGGCGCTATCAGAGGGCTCCTGCTTAATGTGAACGGTCCCTTTGACATCTGTAGGAAGTTGTATTACCAGATATGGGAGTAGGTCGTACTATATGTCTCCCCGATGTGGGTGGATGCGCTTAGTAAGGCCAAGACAGTGGGCGAACTCTAGGGCTCAGAGAAGTGCCTTGATAAGTACCTCTACGGCCTACAGGACAGTTTCGCATGCGACGCTGCGTGTTGATGAGAGAACATGCCTATTTATATCAGGGCGCGTTGGCGTGGAAGAATTTACGAGATCAGGAAGAAATTAGTTCGATCAGACCTCGGTGATCCGGAGGTGTTCTTAAATCAGCTCCATCAGTATGAAGAGGAAGCAGTGGAGGATTGGACAAGGGAATGGGCTAGGTTCAAGGCGAACAATTGGACGAGGAGGTTCATTGAGGATGCAGCCACCTTTCGGAAGAGGAAGAGGAACATAGACCATTATACCATGCAGCTATTCACTGGGCATGGTATCTTCAATAAGTTTAAGGTTAGGATCAACAAGGAAACTGACGATAAATGTTGGGATTGCGATGCGTGCCCGGATGATGCCGAACATGTCTTACTGAGGTGACCAAGATGGGCAGTTGAGCGCACCACCTTTGACAAAGTGGTGGGTGTCACTTTTACAGCGGACAATATTATCGCATTAGTCTTGGCCAACGACTATACCTGGAGGCTGTTCCAGAGTTTTTGCAGGACAGTAATGAAGGCGAGGCAAGTTCAGGAAATGGCCAAAAATCGAGCAACGAGAAGAAGAAGATGACGCTTGGAGTTGACTCTGATTAGAAGGTGACATTTCGATATTAGAAGGAGTTTACGCGTTGATTGAGATCTAGCTGAAGTAATGCTTATTTAGCGGTGCCGGCGAGAGCCTCCCCTCGAAGAAGGCTTGAAGGAGGAGGGATTTTTAGTGCGCAATGCATTTTCAAGCATTTCAGTAATGCATTTCAGCAATGGAAACAATATCTTCAAATGATAGATCTCCATTATGTTTTATGCTTTTTTGACGCTTGTGATCTCTAGGATTGATATGAAAAACACTTTTAACACTCTTAGATGGAATAAGATCCTCCAGGAGTCTGAGGCGAGAAGAATCAACAACTGTGACACTTTTCAGAAGCTACCTTACCTTTAATATAAATAATTATTTTTTCTATCTTTTATTGGAAGATAAAAAAATAGTTATTCACAATGAAGGTGGAACAATAAAAATAGGAGTGTATGCCGGGACCCACAAGGATCAAATCTCGGACTACTCCTCTGGAGTATCGTCTACGACGGTTTGTTAAGAGTGCTATGGATCATTAAAAACTTAAATGCGATAGCCTTCGCTGAAAGATAATGGAAATAAAGATAGGAGATCACTTTCTGGTGACAAAACAAGATATCAAATTTCATTAAGATTGCTGTGCAACGGGAAGAAAATTTACCCATCATTTGGAGAAGACCTGCGGTAAGGCGGATGCCCTGATGGAGGCACTAAGGATATTACTGCCGAATGTCAGTGGGCCCACTGGCTTCATTAGGAAACTCTATTACGGAATGTGGGAGTCGGTATTATGGAGTATGGTACATACTGGAGAACTATGTGGTCGAAATACTGACAACCACTTCTACAGTGTTGGTGGTTGTCAGTAAGGAAGAATATTGGAAGTAATTTCAAGAATTCTGCCAAAAAATTATGAAGGCAAAATAAGCTAATGAGAAGATCATAGAGAAACGAAGAAGAGTTTGAGAGAGAAGATAGGTGGTGAATGGTACAACATGTAAGAGGATCAACCTTGTAGTAATACCTAGAGGTGGTTCCAGGGGTCATGCAAAAAAATCATGCTAGCAAGAATGATGCAGGAGAAATTCGAAGAGAGGAGGAGAATAAGAGGAGCAAGAAGAAGAAATAGGACTCAAGTATGAGGGAGCGGTGCGTAGTTAAGCCCAATCCTGAAATAATGCCGTAAGACGGTTCCGCGGTTGATTCTTGCATCGAAGAGGAGAGGAGAGAGAAGGGTTTTTCTAGTGGGTATGGTCCATAGTCCAGTCTGGGCATGCATAACAGCATTTTCCTCTTCTCGCGCGCAAAAAAAGGGTTTGTTCCAGTCTCGTTATAGAAAGAAAGAAGAGAGGATTTTAGAGAGAGGATGGGTAGAGGCGCCATCATCGCCTGCGGGTATGCGTAATTGCATCCTTCCCCTAGAAGGTGAGATATCTGTTTGACTCAAAACGCAATATTGAGCTCATTTTCCAAAGCATATCAAAATGAATTATGTCAAAATGAGGATGAATTTTAGATCCTCGAATCAAACAAAGGAATTGTCAGATAGTAAGGAGGAAGATTTCCGGCATTTTCATCATAGCAGAAAAGGGATGTATATGTCGGAGATGGAAGGACATCGGGACCTTTCTTTTGAAACGTTTGAGAAGGTCCCCATTACTTTAGTGTAGAGTTTTTATTATAGCCGTACTTAATAGAACTGAGAAATAATTGTTTATGATCTAATCCGAGTATGGGTGCCCGAGATTTATGACAGTGGGTTTGGGCTCGAAGTGACATAACGGTTCGCTGAACATAGCCACGGTCACGGGAGGGACGTGTACCTAACAGAGGCATTGTGTAATTAAATAGCTCTCCTTAAAAACAAAGATTGACCCGTGGGATATAGAGAGGTACGGAGAGGAGTATACAAGGGCAGTTCCACTTGGACTAAGAGGCAGTCCGATAAGTTCTACTTATACGGTGGACAAGTACGTTGAGTGACACCAGAATCTTGTATTAAATCGCATTCGTCATCCGTTGACCGTGGATTCGTTATCGAAACTAAATTCATTGTCATCGACATCTCGATTATCCATTCGCCGCTATTACTTGTTAAATTCTGTAATATTCACATTTGTATCAATAAATATCATCCATATTATACAACAACAATGTCCAACATATATATTGCGAATTTGCCGTTTTGACTCTTTGCACTCGAGAGGCTATTCTCAGTTGCTACGGGCTTTCGTATAGCAATACGAGTGGCGAGTGAGATATGACAGTTTTTGTTTATAGTAGATTTCGCTATTGCCAATTGATGAGAGCGCAGTATAGGTTCGTAAATAAATTCCTTAGTTCATTATGTTCTTTATTAGGAAATGTAAAGTGTTACTCTTTAAAATGGAGATAAAATATTGACCCTCAAATTCCTCCAAAACTATTCGGATAACGTTCCTGACGTTAGTTTCAATTCGATGACCATGGCTAAAATATTATAGTTTGGAAGCTCTAAGAAATGGATTTTGGAAGTGAAATTAGCTCAAATGAAGATGAATTTGATTTTGAACTACTGAGAAATGAGATCGATTGTATTCACCAAAGAATTATTGATAGAGAAAATGAAAGCAGCGATGGAGATAGTGACACAGTATTAGGAGTAAGAAACGAAAAATTACAGTAATAGATAGTGAATACGAAAGTGATAGTGATACCCCATAAGGTTCTAATAATTCAGAATGGACAGCTTGTGAAAAATTTAGCGAAGTACCACCGAGAATAAAATTCATAGCAGGCCAAATACCCGCAGAGCCACAAGTATTCTTAAATGTTGAACAGCCGTTGGATTTTCTTAAGATATTACTTTACCGACGAGCTAATAAATCAAATAATAACTAAAACAAACAATTATGTTGCAAAAGGATAGGGGGGAGGACACTGTCATCACATTCAATTTGGCAAACATGGCATAATGCCACCAAGGAAGAATTTTGGTCAAATCAAGTATGTATCTTGATGAATGCCTTATTAATTATTATACAATATCATACAAAAAAGTGCAGAAATTAATATTACAAAATCATATTTTCAAAAATATAAATATAGATAAATTATTAGAATATAATGTTTTTGTAAATTAATTTGTGTATAAAATCATTTTATGTTACCTGTGAGATACTCATCATATGCGCAGAATTATCTCGAGTTGCTACTTCGCCCGACTGAAGAAGTCAGCGGATGCAAAGGGTTAAAGGTTTTTAAGGTAAAAATATAACAGGGTGGGAAGTGTTGGCCGAGGAAACACTCTCGGACTACCTCTATATCGTGATGGACGTGACAGTTGGTAGCGCGGGAGGCGACCGTTTCTTTGGACCGTGCGGGCCCGAAGGCTCGTCGGGAAGAGGAAGAAGGAATTTCCCGCGGTGGGCGGTGACCCACCGCGACGAGGATCTCATGACCGCGGCCGCAATGGACGTCGCCTGGGCTGAAGAGCCCCGGCGGATGAAGAAACGGAGGCGGGGGCAGCCCGCCTGAGGCGCGAATTTCAGGCGATCTGTGATTCATGTATGCCGCGATCCGGAACACCACGCTGCACCGGGGCGGTGTACTGGTGGTCTGAAGAGATCGCTCATCTCCGCGAGGCGTGCATCAGCGCCCAGCGCCGGTATACCAGAATTCGGCGTAGACGACGAGAAGATGAGACTACGGTGGCTTATTTGTACGACGCCTACCGCGAAGCGCGGAGGCCTCTGCAGCGAGCCATCAGGGAGGCGAAGAGGCGAGCCAGGGATGAGCTTCTGGCCACCCTCGACTCCGATCCCTGGGGACGCCCGTACATACTAGTGCTGAACAAGCTCCGTCCTTGGGCGCCTCCCACGACGGAGAACATGGACCTTCACTTCCTGGAGGAAGTCGTCGGGTCCCTGTTCCCGGGGGCGGTGAATGGGGAGGAGGGCGGGATAAACGAAGAGCGGGCGCTGCGGCGACCGGGGGAGGGACCGCGGGACACCGCGGGTGGCTGAGGCCCGAAGTTGGCGATCACTGAGGATGAGCTAGCTGGGGCTGTCGGGAGTATCGGAGCGCGGAGGGCCCCGGGAGAACCCCGACGAGGTTCGGGCCCGCATATGGAAGGAGGTCGCCGGAGTCTTGGCCCCAAGACTGAGGACTCTGTTTGACAGATGCCGTTCACTGGGCGAGTTTCCTGTCCTATGGAAGGAAGGGCGGATGGTCCTGTTGCCAAAGCTAGGGCGTTCCCCGGACTCGCCTTCCGACCTGTGTGCCTGTTGGATCAGGCTGGCAAGCTGTTAGAGATGATCGTGGCTGCCCGACTCGAGTCTTATCTGTCTGAGCGTGCTCCCGGGCTACACGACAGCCAGTTTGGCTTCCGGAGGGGGCGGTCTACGGCCGATGCCATCTTATGAATAAGCTGCCTAACGAATCCGAAAACGGACTCGGGAGACAATGGGGGATAAGGATCCTGCAACATAACATGCAGAGGTCGAAAATTGTCCCTCATGAAATTAAAGCGGAACTAAAGACTGACGGGAACGTTATCCTGTTAATGCAGGAGCCCTACAGCCTAGAGGGAAAAATACCTGGGCTCGGCGCAGACTTCGCGATCGCCTCTCGGGGCTCAAAGCAAGACCCGCCGATGGCCGCGGTGGGAATCAGCAGCAGAAACATGACGGACCTTGAGATTGCCGGCCTGTGCACAACCCACTGCGTGTATGTGCAAATAAGCGACGGAGCAACGGAGATCTACGTCGTCAGCCAGTACTGCCCGCCGACGGAAAACATCGAGGTTGGCATTAAACAACTGGAGGAAGTACTAAGGCACACCAGAGGCAAGAAAACCATAATCGGCATGGACGCAAACGCCAAATCGCCGTTATGGAATAGCAGGAGCACCGACGACAGAGGCGAAGCCTCCACGTCCTAAATAGACCGGGACAGGCCCACACCTTTGAGACCACCAGAGGGCAATCCAACATCGATGTAACCTTGGCGAGCCCAGAGCTCATACCGCTCGTGGAAGAATGGGCAGTACACGAGGACGGAACCTCCAGCGATCATAGAATCCTGGAGACGCGCCCAACCCTTGATAAGGAGAGCCTCCAGCCGCATCAGCCGGTCAGGAGGTATAATACAAGAACCGCCGACTGGGAGGGGTTCCAAAAGATCCTCCTGGAGGAGAAGGCACTCCTCCAAGAATTCACCCCACAGCGGGAGGAAGACGTCGAAGAGATGGCGGAGCGCCTGCAGGCGACGGCGAACGCCTTGGGACGTTTGCTACCTCGGCTAGGCGGGCCCAGTGTCGGAGTGCGTAGGCTGTACGCCGGCGTGGTGCGAGCAGAGCTCTTCTACGGAGCTCCGATCTAGGCAGGGGACCTGAGGGCCAGCAGCCGCAGTCTCCGAGCGATCAGGAGACTGCACAGGTCGGTGGCCATCAGAATCACGAGGGGTTTTCGCATTATTTCGGCGGCGGCAGCAGCGGTACTCGCCGGGCTTCCGCCGTTCGAGCTACAGGCCCTGACGTGTCGGGAGATCTATCTCCGCAATCGGGGTCTGCTGGGCAAAGTTGAAGCGACGGACACGGACGTGGCGGCGCGGGCTCGGCGGGAGATGCTCGACAGATGGCGCGCCGGCCTCGACACAAGAACTGGTGCGCCGGGGCTGAGGGTCCTCGGGGTCGTCCTCCCAAACTGGGACGTTTGGCTGGACGGAGGCGCACTTCCCCTGACCTACAGAGTGACGCAGGTCTCACGGGACATGGATGCTTCGGTAAGTATTTACGCCGAATCGGGAAGGAGGCGACCGTGCGTTGCCATCACTGCGACACAAGTGTGGACTCGGCGCAGCCCACGCTGGAACATTGCCCGGCGTGGGCAGCGCCGCGACACTCTCTCATCGGGAAAATAGGTTTCGATCTCTCGCCGTCGGCGATTTTTGAAGCGCTGCTGACGAGCGAGAGAAGCAGGAAGGCCGTAGCCTCCTTCTGCGAGCTAGTTATGCTGTGGCAGGAGGCGGCGGAGCGGGTGAGGGAGCAGGCTTCCCATCCCGAGAGGATTGGTCGACGAGGGCTCGGCGGTGCCTGTGGACCCGCCTACATGAGGCGCGCGAGAGCCGCCACGACCTCCGAAGGGGATTGAGTTTAGGTGCTGGACCTTCCAGAACCCGGGAGGCACTAAGCAGATAATAGCAATGAAGAAAGTAACAAACGGAACAACAAACAGAACATTGGACTGAAGACAGAATTAAAAACAAGATAGAACCAAAGAAATAACACTACAAGAACCAGAGTGCAAACTGAAGAGGATACCTGCGACCGTCGGTGCAGGCGGCACTTGTTCAATGACTCGTAAGGAGAGGACAGGGTTTTTCCAAGTCGCGTGCCGACCACCTATGCGCGCCGCTCCCAAGGCAAGGGACGCTGGAGAGTAGACGAGAGTTAAATAACATCTGAAAGCGAAGCCAGTATGAGTTTTCACTCCAGGAATGGCGCGGTCGACCAAGGTTGAGCCCTTATACGCTCATATTACTTGCCTTGGGGGAAAACCGGGTGCATAGACAATCCGTCATTTTTGAACAAAAAAATGATCTCGGCTCCAAATTGATATAGAGCAAAAGCTTTTTTGTAAATTCGTATAGAGATAACAGATATCGATTTATGCTGACTCGCTATAACAAAAATTAAAAGAGTTAAGACGGTTTAATTTAAATAAATCACAATTTCCAACTTCGCGAGTCTTCTAGAAAACAAACCTGGTAGAGACTCTGTAATCTTCCGTTTACAATATACCGACTAGTCAGGTTCTTTGTCTAATTCGTCTAACAGTCAGTTAGCATCTATCATCTACCAACGTGCTTTTTAATTCTACCAATCCGTCGTTTATTATTGTTAAGGGTTCAAGCCAAAAATCTGAATTATAAGACATATCATTCGCTAAGGGATCATTATGAGTGATCTTAAGACGCTTTTTCAACAACATAACGATGCAGCTCGTACTGTCCTGAGTGCCTTCGACAATTCAAAGAAGGTTGGCGAAACCAAATTAATTGTTGCCACCGTTCGAAATCGACTGGAACGTCTTAGCAAATTCATCACCGAATGCAAAATTTTGCACAAAAAAATCATTGCTACTGTCATGGAAGTTAAGCGTACCAGCTTGGATTACTTCACGAAGAATCGCTTCTTGGTCTTACACGAGATTTACTTGGATACATCGGATTTCGTGGCAGAAACTCTTTCCCGTTTGAAGGCTACCGGCTCATTCGGTACTGCATCGACGCATCCACCAACAGGACGTTTCTAGCAACCCGTTGACGTTTTGGATCGATAATTTACGGTTCATCTTCCGTAATTTTCTGGGCCCATCAGTGAATGGGAAGCTTCCGAGACTGCTTTTCAGCCAATATCATCGCTCGCCAAGGTCTGCCCAACGTATCTCGTTTTTCGCCTTTGTTGTCCTGCTTACCAGGCGAGGCTAGTGACCTTGTTACGAATATCGCGATAACCAATACGGGATTTCACGTCGCGTGAGATCTTATGGTCACGAAAAGCATGCAGCTGTTAGTGACAACGCGTTTCATACTTTGTATGACTTTCCACAACTTCGTTCTGAATCGGCCGATCAACTTCGAAGCTATCGCGACGAAGTCAGTATGTCGTCTATCACCTTAAACAATATCGAACGTCGCGTTGACACGTGGGATGACATGCTTGTTTTCTTCGCAGCAGAAAGACTAGACTGCATCGCGTAAAACTTCCGAGTTGAAACTATGTAATAGTACGAGTTTGTCTGAAACTTACTGATCTAGATACGTTTTTATAATTTCAAATACGCGCGTTACAATTAATCACGCCGTCCGCGTCAGTATCAGCATCTCGGATCGCGAAATCATTTGCAACCAATCAAGTCATATTCATGCCACGGCGTTGTTACACGATGCCGCGGTCGTAAAGAGGACGTGTGAACGAAGTAAAGCGTATCACACGATCATACAATGCTCGTCGTTTAACAGTAAACAGGCATGGAGTATACACACTCAGTTTTACACGAAACGGTGGTAAACGTAGTTGATGAGTGACAAGAAACCGCATCATTATGAATTTCAGTGATACATAGCAAGACGCGAGAGCGCGGGAGTCGTTGTACTCTCGGAAATTGTAGAAATGACCGCGTTTTGATAGAGCAGAATGTGAATCTTCTCTGAAATTCCAGATGCTGATCGCAATTCGATCCACCTAGTGTTGCGTTCATTGTAGAATTACCTATTAGGTCGCGTGATTATCGATGTCAAGGTCTTTTATGTTCGCGATTTAGAATTGACGGACGAAAACCCCTTTAGTTCGGATCTAATAGATCTAGTTACCGGTGCGGATCTGTGCGGATTATTTCTTTTAGATGGTTTGCGAAAGGGTACGGTGAACATACCTGCGGCTCAAAACATCACTCTGAGCTGGATCCTTTTCGGTTCAGTGTCTGGTTCTTCCGCTTCTATCGTAAGCGTTCATTGCAACGTCTCATTAAATCTAGATGCCGAACTTCGATGATTTTGGGAAGTTGAGGAGTTGCCGTTCGGCACACGTCTCTCTCTCCTACCGAACAACAAT